>NC_046225.1:43137524-43438177 GCF_009819885.2 Catharus ustulatus
ATAATTGCTGAAAATATGTTCCAGAGTGCTACTCATAATTGCCCTACACCACACTGGGAGGTAAACAGGAGGAGTGACTCTGCAAGTAAACGAGGTCATGAAACTTAGGAATTAAACACCTAATTTATGGGAGAAAATAATCAAGCTGCTGAAAATTACTTTTGTCTTCAATTTTTTTATGCTTTATTTGTATGAATAAATAATACTGAGGGAAAAAATGGAGTTCCACACCACAAGCTTATACTTCTATCTGTATCTGGAGTCGGGGTGTGCAGTGCTAAGCTGACAGCAGTCAAAAGACCTGAAATCCCAAGGCTGTATTTAAAGGTTGGGGAGTTGGTTTAGTTTGTTTGTTTATTTTTAAAGAACTGGAATTCAGAGAAAGGATGAAAACAGTCCAAACTTAACAGGAAAGGAGAGGTAATGCTGCTGTTATGGGCACATCTGGGGAAAGAGAGGTGCTGCCTTGCCTCTGCCCTGCAATGGACTCCTGGTGACAGAGGTTTGAGTTACTGGGGGTGCACAGTGACAATGGTCTCGGGCACTGGGAGTCCTGAGTTGGGGACATGGCTGTTCAGAGAGCCTGCAGGAAAAGTCTTGGGGGAATCAGATCAAGGGTGAGAGGGAGGGCATATCGCTTTGCTGGGATTATTGCCAGCACTGCAGAAGCAGAACAGGAGATATGGGTGGGGACCAATGTATTTTCACTCTCTGTTTAATCCATAGCTGGTTTAAAATAACAGCAAACCACAGACATCCTGTCAAAAACCTAGAGACTTAAATCAGGGACTGAGAAGGAAAAAATAGAAAACAGGGAAATAAAAGAAAGATTCTTGGCATTCAAGTGTGCTTCTGTTGTCATGGGGAAGGAATGAAGACAGCTGGAAAAGAGTTGCTCAAGGAAAAAAGGGAATAGCTTCAGTAGGAAAACAGAGGCTGAAACTCTCTAAACAAGAAACATCAGGTGACCATCCAAAATACTTGTCTGCCTATACTCAAACTGTGTGGGCTAAAGAGTATATGAAATGTCAATCCGACAACCTTGAATACTTATAATAATGCTGTCGTCAGTGTTTTCAAATACACAAAAAAAGTGTTATTATTTTTTTCTTTTATTTTTTTCCTTCCTTTTGTTTGTTCGTTTGTTTGTTATTTCTGCTACAACTTTATAGGTTGTAAGTATTGCAGTAACAAAGAGGAATGGCAGTCAGCAGTGCTCTGTAGACCTCTGCAGCTCCATGTTTTCTTTCTCAGAGGTATTCCAGGTGACAGCAGTATGCCAAAGGAAACTCAGCTGTTCCTGTGGAAAGGATAAGTGATCTCAATGACTGCAGGCATCCTTCATGAGTAGCTGTTGGTCAGATAAAATACCTTATTGCAATATATTTTCACCTAGAGCAGACATCCTTTAATGACATTTTGCATTAGTTGTTGCTCCCTCTGTAATAATTTACTGATGGCTAAAAGTGAGTACCAGGAACAGATATGTGGAGAATGCAGGAGTTTGTGGTGTGAAGTCCTTATGACTTTGTTTAAGATGAACTACAAGAGGGAATGTCTGATCTTTTTGTGGGTTTATACACCAGCGTGATATATAATTAATTGAGACCTTTAGACTCATAGATAGAAGTATATTGGTGTGTTATTAATTTTTATGTTGCTTGCGCTTTCTGGTATCAATAGGTGACTTGCACTAAATAAGAGGCAGTTTATGACCTTTATTTATTCTCCCTTCTAATCTACCTTCCTGGGGAAAAGTAATTTTTAAAAAGCTAACAAGAAAACAACCTATCTTGATCTCATTAAAGAAAAACCTGGTCTTATACTTTAAATCTTCCAGTGTTCATGTTGTAACAGAAGATAAACATCAGCACTTTACTTGTTATTTTAATGGATGGCAAGTGTCTCTGGTTGTCCTGAAAGTCAATAAATCTCATAATTTTACCTAAGATGTAGAAATTTTGGTAGAGGTAAGTGACATTATTGATGTATTGAATGGCAGCATTAGTCTGGCCAGATTTTTTTTTTACAAACAAAATCCCTGATCTCAGAAATTTTCAGGCTTATTCAGATACAGATGAAACACTTCATATGTGCTGTGACAGTTTGGAGAACAATTAGTTAATCATAAAGTCAAGGCACATTCTTTTGCTGCTCAAATGGACTCAAATTTTAACTTGTAATAGCTTTCTCTGTAATCATTTTAATAGAATTGTAAAACAAAAAGCCCATTAAACTGGCAGTTTAAAATAGGAGTTTCTCGTTAAACTGGCAATGCAGTGTTTCCTACCACTGCTGGTGCTTTGCCTGATATCTGAGTTTAAAGTATGACTTCTTGAAAGTGACCTCAGCCGTGAACAAGCAGACATAATGCCTCTCATTTCTTCTTGCTGGGAGAATTCAAAATCCTTGCAGTGAAGATCTGGAGAGATCACCTGGTAAGTCCTTTTCCTTTGCTCTCCCAGCAGAGAGGAGTGGAACAATTTTGTATAAGCTTCTAGTGCAAGTTTAATTTCTTCTGTGAAAAGTTATTATTCTGTTGTAATGAAAAATGAATCTCTGATGCTGAAAAATAGCAAGCTGTATTGAATTAAAATAATTCACATTGGCACTCCTTGTAGGAGTACTGTGAATTCTAATTTCTGCCTAATTTCCTGTATGTATTGAGGATTCTTTGAAAAATTATTGCTAGGTGCTTTTTTAAAGTGATATATCTGCATTAAAATACATTCAAATTACATTTCTACTTCAAATAGGCAACATTATTTTGCCTCTGAGCAATTATAGCAGATATCCAATACTACATATTTGCAGTGAAGCATTACCTGGAGTAGTACAGTAATTTCACGAATACAAGCCGCACCAATTTGACTAAGATTTTGCTCCTAAACCGGAAATGCGGCTAATAATCAGGAGCGGCTAATACAACCTCAGAAGTGCCTGCCAGAGTGCTGAGCCGAGCAGCTGCAAAGTCGGCATTTTGCGATTGTTACAAATCACTACTCTGTTGCACCGCGGGTGGAGCCTGGCTCCCTGTAGGCAGCACGGGGGGCGGGGAGAGAGGCGGGAGAGCTCTCTTTCCTCCTCTGCCACAGCCCAGGGGAGAGACGGGGGGGGGCCCGGCGCCGCCATTGCCGCGGCCCGGGGAGGAGAGGGGGGACCCGGGCCGCCCCTACCGCGGCCCGGGGAGGGGGGGGGAAGCCCGCGCCGCCATTGCTGCGGCCCGGGGAGGGGGGGGGAAGCCCGCGCCGCCATTGCCGCGGCCCGGGGAGGGGGGGGGAAGCCCGCGCCGCCATTGCTGCGGCCCAGGGAGGATGGGGGAAGCGCGCGCTGCCATTGCCGTGGCCCGGGGAGGGGGGGGAAGTGCGCGCCGCCATTGCTGCGGCTCGGGGAGCCGACAGGAGCCCCGCGCAGCCATTGCCGCGGCTCGGGGAGCCGACAGGGTGCTTTGTCCCCGCCCGCCGCTGCCGCGGCAGGAGCGGGGAAACTCCGTCCCTGCCCGCCGCCGGCACCACGGGCGCGGGAAAGCTCCCTCCCCGCCCGCCGCCGCTGCCGTAGGAGCAGGGGAAGCTCCGTCCCTGCCTGCCACCGCGGGGCAGCGCCGACCCGGGGTGACCGAGCCCAGTGGCAGCGGCGGCTGGCCCCGAGCGGCAGCACCGGGCTGGGCCACCTGGCCCCGTCAGCGGCCCCTAGCGGGCCGAGCCTGCACAGCCTTAGCTCAGCCAGTAAACCCCGCCCTGCCGCAGTTCTGTTACTAATTGCACGCGGGTCCTCGCTGCGAACGACAAAGCGGCTTATATTCGGGTGCGGCTTATCTATGGACAAAAACCAAAATGTTTGCCAACACCCAGTGATGCGGCTTATACTCAGTGCGGCTTGTATTCGTGAATTTACTGTAAATTGATTGTCTTTCCTGCGGACCTTGTGTTGTAAATCACATTATAGATATGTATAGATGTGTTAGAATAACGATGGATTGTTTCATGCTACAAGAACTTTTCTATGTCTTATGCAGTAGACTTTGAGATTTCCTTGGTATTATGATGGGTTTTGATTTTGTTTTGTTTTTGGTTGGTTGGGGGTTTTTAGTGGTTTTTTTTTCTTTTTAAAATTTTTTCTGCAGTTACTCTTTATGTTTCTGATATTCTTTTCCCATCACAACGTAATGTTAGGAAATACTGAGTTAGTTCTCATTTTTTTGTTAGCTGGTTTATTTGTGGGAGAACAATGATACCAAAGGAAGACGTACAGGATGTACAAGATGTACAGGGCATGCAAGAGTTTAAGGGGAGTTGATAGGAACTAAAGCAAAGTTGAAGTGAGTTGGAACATAAAAAAAACAAGAATCAGTGCAACTTCAAGAAAGACTAGCCTAAGCAATAGATTTGCATCCGGGCATGTGGAACTGAAAATATGATGGAACAGCTTGACATCCTTTCCAGGTCAACAAAACTGTACCCCAGAACCTGAAGATTAGATTATGTATGACACAGGAATTTTTTCTGTGCAAGGAAATTGTTGAACCATCTGAAGTGCAGCATTGTCCTAACATGGCTGTGCTGTGCTCTGACCTGAGTTTATTGTCATGCAGCTCTACTGTGATTTGCTGCTCTACACTGAGATACCAGATTCAATTGTCTGGCTCATATCGTACTTCCACTCCATTTCCATTGACTGTAGCATCCGGTAGATTTTGTCTCCCAATAACCTCTTTGCTTTTTTTTGTCCCTGAAGTCGTGTACAGGGATTTGGAGAATGGTATGGTTTTAATTATGACAGGAGATCTAAAAAAAAAAAAAATCTGTTCTGGTGCTTGATTGGGATGAAGCCTTCCTGAAGTTTACTGTGTTTTCTGTCCCTAGTACAGCATCATTTTTTGAATGATTCCTTTTGGTTGAGTGCTGCTAAGGGAAAGATGCTTCTTAAGGAACCACCATCCATAACATGTGTTTCTGTGCTGTAATTCCATTTTTCTGTTAATGGTTCACTACTTAAGAACTTTATGCATGAGCATTTTGGCTTTGACCTTGTGCCCAACATGTTGGGTAGGGAACAAGTGTGCATAATGCTTGGTGTCAATGGGGAAGGAGGGAGGAGCAGCGTCATCCCATGGGGGATGGAGTGAAAGTGTAGAAGGAGAAAGACAAAGGAGCTGCTCCTCTCTTCTGGGCTCCCTGGGATTTGGCTGTTTTGGCAGATGATTTGATGCCATAATATTGTCTGAATGCAACTAATTTTGTGAATTCTATTTTTTTGGAAGAACTGGGTTTAACAGTTAAGAAAACATTTATATGATTAATACCGAATGAGTCCACACTATCCAGAACCTTGGACTTCAAAGAGTCTAAAACTTTGAGATTAGCAGAATGAACGGGTGTGAGCAGTAGAATTACTGTAAGCACGGAAAAGAAATGGGATCAAGAGATATTATATTAATTTCCAGTAAATTTATTGTGCTTATTATCAGAAAACTTTATATGGCTCTCAGTAAACCTTCGATTATTTTTACCTTTCACTAAAATTTCAGAGAAAAAGAGGTTTTTTTGAGTATTCTAAAACAACTTTCAATAGCTTTTCACTAGGTGGCGCTTTAGCTTTAATTTGTCTTGTATTCAAGGGCTGTGATGAGAAAACGAACATCTCAGAAGATATTTTTATTTCTATAGCTGATAAGTAATAATAATTAAATTTCCATCTTAGTTTGTAGAACTTTTAGAATTCAAAGGCAGCAAATATGTTTAGCTCCACATTGCTTCATGGCACAGGAACATTAAAAGACTGTAGGACATGAAGGCTGGCCAAGTTAAACAAAAGCTATTTGTCCACAGCTGCCTGCCCATGGACCCCACAGTATTCCACATGTTAATAAATAGGCATAAAACCACTGAAAAACACTGAGCACCTCTGCACCCTCTGGGGTGCTTGGTGTGTGGCCAGCTTGGGCACAGTGCAGTTGTCTGGCCCTGAATCAGGGAGCTTGGGCGACAGAGTTGGGGGAACTAGCTTGGGCAGCTGTGTGTGAGCCTAGCCCTCACTACTGTGCCTTATAAGCTCAAAACAACTTTAGCCTGTACTTCAATACATGTGAATGGTTCTTACCTCCAAAACCATACCCATCTCTTAAAAATTCCTTTGTCAGGTTTTCATATCTGGAAAAACCTGTAGTGAGATTTTCTGAAATGGATAAATTGCTCAGTATTGGGAAGAGATGATAACCCGAATTATTAGTCTCCAGCATTACCTCTAAGACAACCAAAGGGAACCATGTGGAACAATGTCTCAAGTACTACAGATTCTTGAGGAGAATGAGAAGTAATACCTTGTTCTTCTACTACAGCTCTATTATTTGAGAATGGCTGCTAATCTTAGTAAAACTTAGACCACTCAGGCAGGAGGAAAGATGTTCTTTCTGCGCATCAGTGAACAAAACAAAGATTTGAAGTTATTGTTATTATTGTAGATTAAAGAACATGTGACTTCAAGTTGTACCAAGAAGGATGCTTAAAAGGGCTGTTTGCGGTAAAGAGGATGAAGCAGTGGGTAGGGGGGCAGTTGAGGATGTTGTTGAACTTCCATCACTGGAAGAATTTAGGGCTAGGTTACACTATTGTGTAACTGGCCCTGCCTTACACATGTAGTGAACCGGACCTTCCAGCTGCTGTCTGTGATCATGAACAGCAATACAAAATCATGTTTTTTTGGGTTTTTTCTATAATACATGTGTATTTTGAATATTTGTCTATTTGTTTTGCACACCCATTCTTTAACTGCTTTAGTCCTTTCATTCTCTTGCAAATAACCAGAATTCTTTATTATGGACTTAGTTTTGTTCCCTGCTTCAAGAGAAGTTGTTTTTGTTTAGAAATCATAATAAAGTGAAAGGAATAAGGGCAAATGAAAAAAATTAAATAGGCCTAAATATTACTGATATAAAGATATGAATTATTGGGCTGTGCTGTTCAATGTGATTTTTCCACTAGCATGAGGAAATATCAGCCTTTGGACTGACCTGGTTGTGTATAGACCCAGCACTTGTCTCTGCCTCAGCCTGAGGTGCTGGGGCTTGGTTTAACCCTATGAAGTGGTCAGTGACTGCTACCTGACCTGTTTTTGGCTGGAGTGATGGAAACTGTGTGTGGTAAAGGCCAAAGAGAGCCATGGTGAAACAAACAGCATGCTGGGATATCAAGGCTGGGGGAACACTGTTCAAACTTGGCTGGGAAGCAAGGACAAGCACACCATGATAAAACACATAGAAAGATAATTTCAAGAGGATCTCTGGGATACCCAGCAACAACATCATACTTCTCTCAGTGAAGAATTGAGGATGAGATAGTTGCTGTACATACAATATCACTCCATGCAGCAGAAACCTCACAGGGAAGCCTGAAACCATCAACCTCTGGATGCATAGGAACATAAGTATGTCCAACTACAGTTGGAAGGGCTATTTTCTTTCTAAAGCAATTTTTCCTGTATTATTAATGTGGGTTTTCAGTGCTAATTGGATAATATGGATTATTAAGCTGTTAAAACATTAGCTGGACTGGCAATATATTTTGAACCTCCATGTGTGGTGCATTCTCTTTAATGAAGATTTTTTCGGTGGAACAAAAAGTAAAGAGAGATTTACTTCAGGTTATGGAGGCATTCAAGGGAAAAGTAGAAAACCTTCTTAAGGCAGTAGCAGAACTTCAGTTTGAAGTATTGTCATCTGTTGATTGGAAAACAAGGAACCATTCCTTTTACAAGTCTTTCTGTTGCTTCTGAGCTCTTGTATTACTCTGCATAATACAAAAAAAGCTCATCTTGGTTAGCCTCCAGGCACTACCTAATGATAAAACACTGGTAAAATAAATAACTTATAGTGTCCTCATAAATGCAGTTGATACTGACATATAAAGATTTTGTAGTCACTATGGATTATTTTTTAATTTCTACAGAATGTTCTGTATTTGTTATACCTTTAAAGCTACAGCAGTGGGATTCATAGGACTGTGGGAAGGTCACATTTATCATAGAATGTTTGCATTTCTGTCTCTTCTGGTAGCAGGGAGAAAAGCTGACAAACATAACCTATGGGCATTCTAGAGGCTTACAATCTCCCATTAGTATTTGTAAGCAGTTTTTCTGAACAAAAATCCTCCGGATACTAAGGTTTTTTCATTATTTTTGAAAATCTGACTCACAGCTGTCATGTGTGTGGCCTGGCAGCACTATAGAAACCTCCAGACAAGATGAAGGGTAAATCTCCTGAACTAAAAATGTAGGCCAAATGTCCCACCAGAAATTAAATACAGCAAAAATGACCTTAACTTCTTGCATTCCCTTTTATCTATAGCACAGACTTTTAAAAGATATTTAGATTGCTGTCACTGGTTCCTCAAAGATCAACATGTGCTGCTGAAGCACTCCAAACCTGAGAGCCACAGCTTGGTGCTGCTTTTCCATTCCAGAAGTGAGCTCCATATCAACACTATCCAGACTACAGATATAGATAAAATTACCCTGGGAGAAGCACACTGGAAAAAGAGATAGGTCGGATAATATTGTAGACAGAACTGTTTATTTGAAACATCTCACTTACTCTTTCATCTCTTCAAAATTATCAGGTATGATCCCTCTCTGCATTTCTGTACTCTGGCCTGACTTGTGGAAATTTCTGAAGTAAATACTGCTGTTACTGCTACTACAGTTGTTGTATCATTAGGAAATTGTCCTCGTTTTGGCCAGGGCAGAGTTAGTTTTCTGGTGGTAGCCATGAGGGTGTGAAGCATGGAGCCATATTTTTTATTCTATTGTCGGTTTTTCTTCTATACTGACAATCACTGGTGGGTGTGGAAGTAAGGGATTCTGGTTTCTGAGAAGGAAGGAAGATTCAGGTGGAAAGAAAGGGGACATGCAGCCCCTCCACAGCAATTTTTTCTTTTTCCAGAGGAGCAGGGGGCAAGCAGAGTAGTGGGGTGGCACTGGTCCCAGTCAAATTGTTTGTCCATCATTGCTTTTCACTGTCTCAGGCTTGGGAAAAAATGCGGTGGAGGGAGCAGTGGGGAGGCACCAGCTAAGGTCACATTGCATCGAACTTGATGAGCATTTTTTGCATGGAAATCACCCCCTTTTTGGTATACTTCTGTAATGAATATTTTTGATGTTACTGTTGATTATCTTACTGCTTTTCCAGTAAATTATTATCTCAATCTGTAACCTCTGCCCTTTGTCTTTCTCACTGGAGGGGACTGGGGGGAGGGTAGCGGCTGTGTGGGGTAAATTTCCAGGGGGGCTTAAGCCATGACAGAAATTACAGCAATATTTTCAGCTGCTACACCTGTGCTTGGATTTATGGGGATGCTCCCAGCTGCAGTGTTTTATGGGTGCACTTACAATGCTGTAATGGTCACCTACAATACTTTGGGGCACACAAGGTTATAGAGAGATAACCCGTGTTTTCTAAATGCATTGTTTGAACACAAGGAATACCCAGAGCAGAATGACTCAGGTCCACCTGATGGTGAGACACTTAATTTTCAATGAATTGCTTTCAGTACCTTATTACTCACAGTTGTATGTGGCATCAAAGCAGCCTATTACTGGGTGTAGATTTTGATGCAGTGCAAAAGGTTATTTTGTAAAAATCTAACACATGGTGTTTCATTTATTCAAGAAAAACTCTAAATTATATCCTATGAATTTAACGGAAAGGATTGAGTAAATATGTTGCCAAGAACAAAAACCCTCTAGCAGCATTAATGTTACAGGATAACTAGTCCTTATAAATGGACTCAGCTTATCTGTTTGACCTGAGCTCATATGAGAGACATTCCCCCAGGAATGTCTGTTTTGGGTTCTCCGTGAATTGAGCTCACTTCACTAATTCTTATGACTTTGATTCTTGTTTTATTCATCTCTAGTTACAGCATAGCAAAACATTTTAAGGCCAGATGGATGGGGAGAAATGCTTTTGATGAGATAAAAATTGTTTCAGATAGAGGTGCAATTACATTTCCTTAAGGAAGATTGCAGGAACAAACAAAGCAAGTAAGTTTCTAGACTATGGTACATGGGCAATTTTATGCTAAAATTAATTATTGCTATGTAGGTGAAATGGAAGTGACAGATGAATATGGAGGGTAAATGAACAGATTATTCATGTGCACACACCTATTGGATTCTTTTTCAGAAAATGAAATAACTAGTACTTTTTTTTTAAGGAAACATAATAAAAATGTATGATAATCTTGTGCAATAAGATATCAATATTAAAATCAGTTGCTGGCACCTTACTGAAACACGTTTCAGATGTTATGATCAGTTCGGTAAGTAATAGATCTGCATTTCTGTTCAGAGTTGCTTATGCATCCTCCTTCTAACATTCTGTCAACAAGTTTGATTGGTTTGGATAATTCCATTTTCCCTTTCGTTAATGTTCAGTGCATGAAGAGGTCCCCAGGAAGGCTTTTTTTTAAGTGTGGTAAGAGACAGCATAAGGGCTTCTGTCAGTCTGTAGAAGGGACTCATATCTCAGACACTTAACAACTACAGATCAATTTTTTGTTGTGAGGCTACCTATTAAATTTATAAGCACATGAGGAGTTCAAAGAAAAAAAAATCCCTGAGACTAAGTATCCAGAGAGATTTTAGTCAAATTAGGGTATCTCATATCTCTTCCAGACATTGTATTGAAGGGCTTTTACTTCTGTGTTCTGCAATTAGGCTAAAAGGTAGAAAGTAAAAGAGCATAAAACAAAGTGGATTTTCAGATGTTCTTTATTTTTAGATTGAAAAAAAATTTCATGAAGATTATAATGTTTTCATTAGGTATATAATGAAGTCGGTTTTCCTAATGTTTCAGCTCAATTTTATTATTTTCAGGCCACTGCCCAAATCAAACCCTTGAAAAAAATTGTGATTTATTTTAACAAATAAATGTTTTTGAAAATTTTGATGGCATTTACTAATTTATCATGATTAAATGCAATTGTACTTGCACAAAGACTCTAAGTTAAAAGAAAGGAACATCTGACTGTATTTTCTAGAGCACCTGATTGTGTACTTTCTAGCGTAGGAAACACTTGACATTTTGAAAATGCCATCCAGATCTTGCTTCAAATCCACATTGGCAAGTTTCCAGGATCAAGTTTCTGTTTGCTTCAGTAATCATAAAACCACAGAATGGTTTGAGTTGGAAGGGACCTTAAAGATCACCTCGTCCAATCCCTGTGCAATGTGCAGGGCACCTTTGCCTAGCACACATTGCTCAAAACCCAGTCCAACCTGGCCTTGAACCCTGCCAGGGATGGGTCATCCACAGCTTTTCCGGGCAGCCAGTACTTCACTACCCTCTTTGTAAAGAACTTCTTCCTAACAGCTAGTATACATCTCTCCTCTATAAGCTTAAAACTGCTTCTCCTTGTACTCTCACTGTCTGCCCATGTAAAAAGTCACTTTCTCAGCAAGCTCAGGTGAGCACATCTGGCACACACACGAGGCTTCTAAGCAGTAGCAACAAATCCTGAATTTTCAATCACAACATGTCTGATTTAAATACCAAAAATTTCTGGAGGCATACCTTGAAGAAGCTAGCCATTGATAGAGTTAGGCTTGCTGGTTATCTATCTCTCAGCCAACATGAGGCTAGTGCAGATGGTGACAGTATTGGCAAGTGACTTGTTCAAAAGGGAAAAATCTTCACATCACACTTGGGTGATGTATGTGGAAATTCAAGTTCTAAGTGTGTCCATCAGGTCTCAATTTCTTATATGTTAAATAGGATTCTTAACCCATTGTGGTCTCTGCTGTATTCCCTTCACTATACATTGCATGGTGTTTTAAGAATACAAGCCTAAACAATCACATTAAATAAACTTTCAATTTTCCCCACTTTTGTTCATCAGTACTTCTTCGCCTGGCAACAGCACCCCCACCTCAAAGACCATTTTTTGTGATTTCAAGAATGTTCTTTATATCAGAAGGGCTAAGTTGTTTTCCCCCTACCAAGTAAGTGTACAATGAAAGCAAACATCATAGCAAAAATTGTTGTGTAAGACGATTAATTATCTGTTGGACTAATTGTGTTTTGAACACAGAATGGGAGGTCAGAAGTTTTCTTTGGCATCAGAGGAGGAGTTAGAAGTAGAAGAAACTGGAGTATATGCTGATGTTAAGTAGCACATGTACAAAGGCTGGCCTTCCATGGCTTTTTTAAACTATAGAAAAAGACTAAAGTTTATGACTCAGGGAAGACTGATGAAAGACCTTATGCAAAAAAAAAAATTACTGATGAGAAAAAACGGGGATGGAGTGGGAGGGCTAAATATACTCTGGCAGCTGAAGCATGCAAATATATAATAAAGCAAGTAAGAGGAGAAAATGAAGTATTCTTTGTTTATTCCATAAACACAAAACCCCAATACTTAAAAAAAATAGAGGAAATACAAAGGGCCAGTCCATCCATCAGCACTATAAGGTAATATATAAAAATATATACTACGGTAAGAAAATGAAAGAGTAGCAGTACAAATTATAGTTTGCTGATGAATGTTCAAAAGTCCAAGGAAGCACAGAAAGGGTTACCACAATTTGTGGTTATTCTGGCACGTTTTTGAAAACTGCAGATTGAACTGCCCCAGCTGTATTTCAGCCAGGGCAACATTTACATTCTCCTCATCTACCTTTGACTTCCAGCTTCTTTGAAGAATTATCCTTTTCTTTCCTGTCTCAAAACCAGCCTTGCTATGTTGCAAAAATGAAATGGATGTCATGGACTCTTAACCTGAAGGTCAGAGCACTTCAGATGTAGCTGAGACAATCCATACACATTAAGCAAAAAATTCCATCTGGAGTGAGCTCAGAGGTAAAGTCTTAAGATTATGAAAGTAGCTGATGCTTAGTAGAACAGCTCAGGATTGACACCAAGGAAAGGGAAATGCTGGCCCTATTCAAGTTGGAGAGTAGTTCATCTCTCCCTTTCAGGAGGCCAGAGCTCCTCTCTGCAGGATATCATCCTGTGTGTTCTCTAGTGGTGTTAATACAATGACTTCTGAAAGCTCTACTGTACCACAGGAGAGGACTGAGAGCAGTGTTCCTGTAAGTGATCCCTGAGCCAAGACCATGAGATGGCATGTCCAGGTGGTGCCATGGGCTGCCAAGTGTGCTGCAAAAGCCCCAGTGGGGTCCAGAAGCAATTTAGTGTTCTTCCAGAGTAAATTAGCTTTGTTCATAGCAAGGCTAATTAGCCTGGATTCAGCATAGTCCTGATGCAACAGCATTCTTGCTCTCTTTTTTGTTTTGTTTTTGTGCTTGTTTGACACTAGGGTGCTTATTCATGGGGTGCTGATAAATTGCCCTGTTCAGGTGCCTACAAAGCAGAACATTCCCTACTACCTGCACAATTAAGCAGGAACTTCACTTGGTAAGTGTCTCTCTACATTCCCCAGCGGTGTTATGAGTTGTTTTTCTCAGCACAAGAGGTTTTATCAATAGTGGTGACTATTGTCTGGGGATTGTTCTGGTAACTGACACTTTGGTTGCTTCACTGGGCTGAAGCTGTTATTTATAAGGCTTAGTCACTGTGTAGAACAGATGCAACTTATTATCCTGGGAACCGTTCAGGATTCAAAGATATGCATGGTTCTCATGAAATGTGGAGGTTATGTCAGGTCTTCAGAACTGAGGGTAAAAATACTTGATTTTTGTTTTTGGAAAGTTAATCATGCATTAGGGTGACAACAGTAAAGCTGTATGAATAATTTTTTTTTTATCCCTTGGCAGATGAACCAAACTTAAAAGATTATTCAGGTCAAAATTCAAAGCAAGTCTATTTGGTGAATAAAATGTATTTCATTTTCATGTTGTCCATTTTTCACTAAACAAGGGAGCCAAAAAGATAAGTTGCTGAGAGAAGCTGCTGACCTTTCACAGAACAGAGAGGAGCAGAGATCTGATCTTCTTGGAAGTGCTCCTGTATCATTAGATAATTAGCAGAGTAGGGCTGGCTCTGTCACCTCAAGCATATGCTACATTAAAAAAAACATATTGAATAGATAACAACACTGCACTCAGCTATTTTGTTACTGTTCTAACAGTCTCAAATAATTATTTTTCCTGAAGTGAAGGGAACTTGGTGCTATTTTTCACAAGCTTTATAAATGTATTCATGTTAAACTGTGTCATCTTCAGACCTCTTTTATGACCAGTTTCAATTCCCTGGGAATCATGCACTCAGTATAATAGCAAGTTGTCTTGGGTTACAATACAGAGTGTGATAAAAGATATCTATTCTATCACCATCTGTTGAGAGTGGGGGCAGTGATCCTTATCGCCACGTGAGATATTCTGCTAATGGGCCATCCATTGAAACCAGGCAGGGCATTGTTCTTTATCTTTTCACAACCCATCCTTCCTTCAGGGAGTCATTTTCTGCTAATGGCCATTGAGTCCCACTGTATGACTGATAAAATTACTTCATTCCATTGAAAGTTGCTCCAGTCAGGGGGAAGAGCCCAACATTTCTTACTAAGAGGTTTTGGGACACTAAGGCAGCCCCTTTCTCCACTGGATTCCAGAGGGAAACCGAATTTCTCCACATCACCACTAGACCTCCGGAGGGAAACTGCACCTTCTGCAGGAGCACTGCTTCAACTGAATCACATCTGTCACTGCAGGAGGATGCAGCCACCATTTAATGGGACTGCTACCAACACCCTGCCTGACGGGTGTCAGGTTGTACTCTGACTTTGTCAGGGTTTGGAGTTTGTTTCTTTGTAGTACTGTATTTCTATTTTAATTTCCCTAGTAAAGAACTGTTATTCCTAATTTCCATATCTTTGCCTGAGAGCCGTTTGATTTCAAAATTATACTAATTTGGAGGGAGGGTGTTTACATTCTCCATTTCAAAGAGAGACTCCTGCCTTTCTTAGCAGACACCTGTCCTCCAAACTAGGACACAAGTTTTGTAATTTGTGAAGTCTTTAGTCAATATTTGAACAGAAAGAAAGCATTTCATGTTTAAAATAAGAATTTTCACTTGATATGTTGGAAAATAAATAAATCTTGCATTAATTCAGAAAATCTTGATTCTGTTCACAATCTGCTGAAAGAGCTTAGATTTTCTTCATACCTCACAGGCACAACTGAAGTGTTAAGAGCAGAAGAACTACCATCTTACTCATTTGGACTCAGCCTGTCTCACCTGCTACACCAGACATGCAAAGTAGCTGCTACTTGGACTGCCTGTGTTGGGACTGAGAAAAAAGCACATTTTCTCAAGCACATGCAGTAGGGTGGATAAAGAACTGCTCTATTTTTGAGAGAGGCTTATAATACTTGTTTTACAGTTCAGGAGAGTAAAGGTGAACATCAAAACATTCATTGTCTCTTTTATTGAATTTTAGATGGAGTGCCAGATTCTGTCTCGTTGCATATTGTATTTTTCTCATGGCATAGCAAAAGAGAGGAAAAAGAGAATCTCACAGCTTTTACTTTAGTAGTCTTGAAAAGCCATGACCTGGAGGTTTTAGGGAAAATGAATGTTAAGACTCTTAGCCACTCAGCCTAACAAATCTAAAATAGTCTGGACTACCCTCACACTTTTCAGTCCAACTGCTTTCAGGACTGACCACATAGTTCAGTTTCAAAGTGAGTGCAGCTCAAAGCATAAAGGTCTCTGACCTTTTCCTGTGGCGTCAGACACTTGTTCTCACCTACTCTCCAAGACTTGGGATTCAGAAGATTTCCACTCTATTTTATTCCTTGCTACTACACTCTCAGATTTGAAATAGAGAGAGCCCTAAACTTTGAGGACACCTTTGTGCTACTATGCCCTGTTAGTAAAATTTATATTAAATAATGCAAAATTGCATACTGAGTGCATCTGGATTGCCGATCACTGACTGGAAATAATGTTACTCAAAAGGTAATAAAGGAAATATGTTTGTACACAGTTTGGAGTATTAGGAAGGACTTTAAAATATGGAACCACTGTTTACAGGATTTCTTTTGTGACAAGGGAAAGATAATCATGCTAGAGGTGCAATCCTACCTTCTACCAGAGCTGGGATTTTGACTCAGGACTTCACCTGGGGAAACAGAGCTCTTTTTGTTGACTTGTTCACTGTAACATCAGGTCAAATAGATCTCTGATTTCCAGCTGGATAGAGAGAGGTGAGGACCAAAGAAAATGGAAAGATTTGCAACAAAATATACAGGGTCTAGCTGACAAAACTCATATAAAGACAGGATCAAGAGAAACCTTAGGCCTGACGTTTTGAATTTCTTGTTTTTTCTGATTATTTTTAAGCTTTGTATGGCCTAAAAACAGCTTTAGTTGACTTTCTGGAAGAAGAGGCTTCTTGATTTGATCCCTAGATGGCCAGAGTGCTTCTTCCTGGATTTTTCTGTGAAGATAAAAGCATTTTCAGTATATAATCCAACACTGACAATGCATTACATTCTAGCCAGGACTTTTTCTCTCCCTACACCAGAGAGAAAAAGCATGGAAAGTGTTGTGGTGCTGCCTCCTTTTCCTGCATGATAATTGACTGACGCCTAAGCATCATGCTGTTTTATCAGTTCTAGGCACAATGCAGGAAGGTACAAAGGATTTAACAACGACACATTTAGCACTTCAGGTAATTTCTGCTATGAATACTCTGAAATTCATGATATACTGGGGAAGACTTTCTCTTAGTGCTAATTTGAACCATCAATAAATGAAATATGCAAAATGTGTGTAACAATTAAGACTGTATGTGTTGACTTGAATGATTAAAACCCCTAAAGCAGCTACAGTTAAAGTGTGTTAATTCATAGGTGGCAATATAAAATGGCAAATTGTTTAATTTCATTAAAATTTTGGTGTTAGAGTTCGGTAGGTAATGAAGGCTCCCAAAAAGTTAAGTATATGGAATCACAGGCAGTACTGATACATGCACTTGGAAAGAGAAGAAAGTTGGTGTTGGGTTTAGTAGGTGCTTATTGGGGAAATAGAAAATCTTTTGTATTAGGAAAAAATTAATTAGAAAATAGTTTCTTTAAACCTTACTTTTGTTTTTTTTTTAAATGAATCTTCAGTTTAGAGTCTGTATTTCTATGGGTATAATCAATGAGAATTTTTGTTTCAAAGGTGAATAACAGATATTGTTACAGATGTTTATCTTCTTTTCTGGAGAATTAAAAATGAGCACAACTCTAAGAATTTAGTTATTAGATATAAATAATTGCATGGTTCTACCCACAGACATTTTATCCAGGAAGATACAGATGATTAAAAAAAATATTAATAGCCTTTAACAGTCTTCAATTCTGGTGAATGAATAAGTGAGGTACATCCTACCAGGCAAAGGATGACAGTAGAATACATCTACTCTACTTCCTGAGTGGATGGATACACTTTGTAGCACTGGTAGCACTGTAAGGTTCATTTTCTCTTCGTTCTAGTGCTAAGTGCTAAAAAACAACTGAATACCATATAAGTTTGAAATGGAAAAGGAAAAATAAATGGACTAATTTATTATGAGAAGAAATATATTTTAGTGCATTGCACCAGGTCAATGCTCAGTAAAACAAAGTTAGAATCACTGAACCAGATCTCTCTCTGAAAGTGCAATGAAGGTCAGCATCATAATGATGGGAAATGCAGCTGATTATTCCCTTGTATTTCCCTTCTGGAACTTAGGGCTTTGTATCCTAGAGAGGCTGAAGGAAAAAGTAATTTGCAGGATGACTCATTGAACAGTCACTTAGATGTTTCAAGTAAACGTCACATTCTGGTCTGTTCAGAGGTTTGCAAAATGAAAAGAAACCTTAAGAAATAGGAAATTGATTGTAAAGCCTCTGATGGTACAAATGGAGTCAGTCCAATTCTTAAGACAACTCTCTCTGACCCTATTTTGAGTTGTAAATATTTGCTACAAAATTAATCTTTTCAACAGCTCAGTTTTCTCAGTGGGATATTATGGAGACCAGGCTGTGTGTATGTGTAAGGGCTGTGAGTATGTGAAGCAGTCAGTTTTATCCCACATGATTAACACAGATCTTAATTACCACATGTTTCATAAATCTGGCAGATGAGGGGGTTTATCATTGTGTATCCATCTGAAAAATGTTGTTAGGCAGTCTATTTTTTCATTAGAGTTCTACTTTCTGTGTCATTTTACATATTTTTACAGTGTTTTGCCTTTCACATGCTGTAGGAAGAGATACTGTACATTGCCCGTATCACTGCAATTGTAACTCAAAGTTCTGATGATTCCTAATAGTGGTAGTTTAAAGTATGCACCATTTACTTACTATAATTTTTAATAATTACTGAAAAACTTAATTGGCTTTCAATAAGCAAATTCTTACTGCTTTCTAAGTACCTATGTGTTCATGCAATATGTTTTGAGGCATGCCTGCATCTGGATGTATGTAAATAAATACATGTATTCATTTTTTTAATGTATATGTTTATGTAATCTTTATGTTATTTTACCCAGGAGTTCTATCTATAATTATCTACATGGAGTATTCCTTTTCCCCTCTCAAGCAGATCAAAAGAGGATCCACTTAGGTCCAAGTGGCCTTGCAGGACCTACAAGGAAATGAGTTGTGTTAATGCTTCCATGCAATATCTTGGAGAACAGAATTCATATGGTCAGCAAAGCATAATTTTTCAATTGTTTCATTGATGTAACAGGTAAAATTTAACATAACTTTGGTTTTCTAATTTAGCTCTGGATTGTTACAAAAGTATGAGTTGTAAAGAGAAGATCTGTCAGGTGAACTTAGTCTCATTCTAGTAAAAAATGCAACATAAGTAAAGAAGTGACAATTAAATACATATAAATGCACAAGGTAATTCCACTCCAGATTTCATTGCCTCAATTATGCTACAAAAAAGTTAATCTAAAGTAAACATACAAATTTTGACAAACCTATCACACATTTGCCTAAGAGACAGTTATGTACGTGTGAGGTCTCCATTTGACACACTGTCTTGAGCAAAGTGAAGGATCTGGATTTTTAGCTGGAGAAAACTGAAGCCTGATAGTGAGCATTTATTCCTATTTAAAGTGACTCGGTTGGCTCATGCCCTTAAGAGTGATGTTTTGTATTAGATAACAATAACTGATTTTAACAGGCCATTTGCCTTTTTTAAAAAAAAAATTTTGTGCCAGACAAAACCATTCACCATATCATAGTCTGACAGCAGACCTTAAAACAAAGTGTAACCAAAATAACTTTTCTGCTTTGAAAATCTATTTTATGACATGCAAGGAAATTATTTTTTTCTCTTAGATGAAAATGTGTAACAGGCAGCAATTGCTTATACCACTTGTCACAGAGAAACTGGCCCAGCCATTAGAAATATAAGTTACAGACAGGTTGGGAGTTTCACTGTACTATCATTCACTCTATGCTATTGATTACAGCATTCAACTTTTATGTTGAGATGCCTTCAAGAAACAGTTATATGTTCTGTATGAGAAGCTGATAATGTTGGATGTATTTTGAACTTGGTTTGCTAACAAAAATGCAAAAGACTGAGAATGGCAGCTGGGTAGGAGGTTGTTACATCTGAAATAACTTGCAAATCTCCTCAAGCTTTTGATCTATAGACAGGGCTCCTCTCTAGAGCAGAAGCAATTTCAAATGTATTAGCAACAGAGATTCAAAACAAGCAGTACTGAGATTCTAACCTGTGAATTCAAAGCACAAGTATATTTATTTGCAAGTTCTGGTCCTGGATGAAACAAATAAAAATAAATACCAAAATAATTACAAGTTTTTTTAATTTACAATACACATTTTCATCAATATGTAAATGTAAAATGCATAAAACCAGAGTTTTGGAGAGAACTTTTGGACCTAAGAACCAGGACTGTTTTTTTTCTGTTAAGAATGAAGAAACAGACTCCTTCCAATCCTCACAGCCTTTTTGCTCTAAGAAGCTTGAGAGTTTACCAGAATATCGAAATAAGATTTTTATTTTTCAACATACATATAAGATATTAATAATTAACATCAGTAATATTCAATATGATTTACAGATGTGTGGCATTGTTCTTGACTTCTATTTTGCTGCTGTTTCTCTTAGGCTGCAAATGTTATGTTCAGATCAGTATAGAATATCTTTTATGCTTTGTGCTCCAGAGATGGAGCTGAAATTGCAGCTGTTTTCTCCCCTTCCCATCCCATTCTTCATTGCTTCTTCTTCTCCTGATTCCCCTAAAAATAAAAATGAGGCAGAAACCTGGGTATGTGATATTTCAGTTAGAATGTTTATATGGTACCAACACATATCTTGTCACTAGAATTAGATGTCAAACCTGCAGCAAACTACAGAATTTTCTCTTTTAAATTAGTTATCTTTTGGAATAGGCTCGGTGGTTGATGTTTGTCCATCTTTGTTCATGCCCTAGCTACCACTAATCCCCATCCTCACTGTCTGATGGTGCAGGCATGCTTTTGCATTTTTACCCCAGTTAATTTTCCAGAGTCTTAAAAGCTATGGGAAAAGCAAGGGTCATTTATCACGTTACCATGGCTACATTCTAGTAATCCTTACCCAGCTGCTTTAAAGTTCTTAATGGCATCTTCCTGTTAACAGAAATTAAAACATACCACCTGATAGGGCTGTGAAGAATGTTGGCAAGAACCCTTTAGCAGTTTGGCATTTGAAGACATTATTTTCCTTTAGTCATATGCAAGTTACGAATTTTCACAGCACTTATGATTAGAAAACTCTATAGTTAGCCATAATAATTTCAGCAATGATTAATGTATAACTCTAGAATTAGAACAAAAATTCATTTGGAGGCTCACTTAGACCACAAAAATTAGCTTTTTTAATGGAAAACAGATTGAAAATAGTTTAAATTCAGAACTGTAGAAATAAAACAGTGGACTGATGATACATTTGCTACATATGAATGATGCAAAGTTGGCTTGCAAGTAAATCTAAGGAAGCTTGACCTAAAATCATGATGATCTCCTGCTGAAAAGTGCTTTGATAATTTTTGGGGGAAACAAACAGATTTTCTGGTGTTTTCAAGAAAGAAAAAGCAAAATTACCTCTGAGATGTTGTCGGGCTTTTATTAATTTAAAAATGCTTGCACACTATGAAACTCCTGCAGTCTTTTTTTTTTTTTTTTTTTTTTTTTTTCCCCAAAAGAGCAAGCGCAACACACAGGATAAAGTATCTATTTAGTCTGTTTACCTCCTGCATATTTTTAGCAATGCAAGTCACTCTTGAGTTAGAAAACCCTTAACTATAATGGCACATCATCCACATACTCTGAATGAGCAAATTATAATGAATGATTAATTGTGAGGGCTTACTACTGTAGAGAGAAGTTCTGCAAACCAAAATATCAAAAATTATCCTCTCATTTTTGCAGATTTCTAATTAATAAATGAAAGCCATAAGTGAAATATTTCTCCAGCACAAAAAGCTCTCTGCAGTTCTTGGTAGGTGGGAGAATAGAAGTCATGATTTGAAATTTATTTGAAGCATGCATACCTCTGGGCAGTGTGATAACATTTGTACCTCCATCTGTCTTGAAGCTGATCTAAATACCTGCAGAAAAACTGGGGTACATGAAAGGCTCTGCCACTGCAGGTCTTTGAAACCCAAACAGACTGGGTGATGAGTGTGTTACTGGTGTGGCAAGGAAACATGCACAACAGAAACACTCAAGTGCTCATGCACTTTTAAAAGAGAGCACAGTGCTCTCTTACAGTGCTGCTTAAGAAAACCATCGAGTGAAATCATTGCAAGGTGAGGCCTAAGAAAATTTTAGGGGGACATTCAACAAAACAGTTGGTGGACCTTGTAGCTGAGGATATCTAAACAGAGATCCAAGAGTCACATCCTTCACCTTCACTGTAAAATGCTAGCAATTAATCTACTTTATTCTGAATAATTTTTTTTTCTGAAATTTAATGTATTAGTTTCAATGCTATTAAGTGATTTTTCTGCATTAAGTCAATTGCAGAAAGAGATATATGTAAAAATTTCCACTGTCATCCAAATATAGCCTCTTTCCTATTGTACCAAGGAAGGGCAGGGAACAAGGGCTCTATTACTTCTTGTTTTATCTGAATTACTGCTATTATGATTGGATATCTTCTACCCAGTGCCAGGTATTTTTGTGTTTACACTGTGATGTTTTAGATTTTTTTCTGAAGATAATGTTTGGCATTTTTTACATTGTGACATCTAGTTTGACTCTTCAAATATCATTTATAAGCAGCAAGATTGTCTCTACAGTCCCAGGAATATTTTATACTTGAAAGTAGTCACATATTTTTCTTTTGGCCATCTGTGTACATCTGCTTACTCAAATCAGTGTAGCCAAGGTCATCTTACATTTCTTGTCTAAGCTTGTCAAACTTATTCTCAGCCTTGTCAAGTCCAGCCTTTGCTTTTTATCTTTGTACTAAGGGGACATTTAGAGTAAGTGTGATTCTGTTGGCATTAGTTTTTTAGTCCACATTTTGACATATTGCTTTTTGTGCATTTATTGCTCTGTGACCATTTTGGTTTATTTTAAAACACAAGCTATTTTCTTTCTCTTCTTCATTGTGTTTCTTACAACCTCCAAAGCAGCCTTAAACCTTTTCAGTAAAGCAAAAAATTACAGTATTTGGTTTACTTTTATTGTTTCATGTGAACTGAACTCAGAAATCTGGTCAGAGTAACTTGAAAAGCAAATTACAAAGTTCTGGATCAGAAGGTGGGAGCAGTCTCAAACATCTCTGAATGCTTGTTTTATCTCTGATTAGTCCTGTATTTTGAACAACATTAAAAAGTCGCTAAGGAAAAAAAATACTGAACTCTTAAGCGTCATATTTAGGATATTTAAAAATGCTCTACAAAATGAAAGTTTGTGCATCATAATGTAAACGTATAATTTGTCTGGTTCACCACTATCATGTTTGTATTATGCTGTTTGTGCTGGTTACCTACGGACAAATGAATCAAAGCTCATCTATAGCCCCATGGAAGTGATTTACTGCAATTTTTTTCTCTGGATCCAAAATAAGGTTGAGCCCAGGTGCCACACAGAACTACAATGACTAGCACAGAGACCTGTTCACTGCTTGGCTGCTTCTTGGGTAATGCTTAAGGAAACATAGTGGTTGCAGCAGTTGAAGTCATGCAACAAATAATTAATCAGAGAGTATCTTTTTTTTCTCTTTGCTTTGGGGAATTTTTCAGGAGCATCTTCCAGGAAGCTGAAACTTTTGAATGGTGCATTCAACTGAAAAGTACATAGCATTTTGTAGAGCTTATTAACCCCTTTGTTATAGATTTCAATAAAGAGTTTGGTCCTTGTTGACACAGAGTGAATTGTGCATATTGCTGCATCTTTCTTTTTCACTTTGTTTTCATAATATAATATTCTGAAACTTCATCACTGACCTTGAAAATATGTTTTTTCACTGAAACGGTTTTTCTTTCTCCTCCAGGGAGCTTTTGTCACTACCTCAACAGACCACTCAAGAGGTGAAAATATGGAGCTTTTTCAGCTGCTCTCTCCATCGTTTGCACTGCCAGCAAGGTCAGATACTACTTATTGCTGATGCTGTTCCTATGCAAGACTAACACCCAGGCAGAATAATTTTAGGGATTTGAAGGCACAGCTTGGGTCCTCACTGCACCAAAGGGCGTTGTCCTTGTTTCACCAACCCAGGTGAAACACATGTCTGTGTTCCATGGAACCTGCCACTCCATCTCACCCCACTCCCTCATGGAAATGCTTTGGTTTCCTACAACTTTGGGAGACTGCCTAAGTGAGAGATGAGAAACAGAGATGTACTGAGAGAGTGCAAGGCTGTCTTCAGTTGCACTGTTCCCAAAGGCAAACAAAAGCCATGCAATGGACTGATCATGTGAACAGCTTGCAAATCCCTGAAGAGCAGAAGAGTGACGAAAGGCACGAAAGGGGTGGGTTTGAAACGAGTCTGGATTTTTCTCGTGGAGTCACTTTGGAGCCATCTCCTGGTAGTGAGCAGCCCCTTGAGGCACATAAACAGCTGCACCCCTTTGCTCAGTTGTGCCTGTCTTCTGCCTCTTTACCCTGCCCTCTTAGGCTGTCAGGGTAGAGAAGGAAAGGCTGTGTGTGCAGCCTGGAGTACTCTTGTGAGGATCAGCTTTGTACTCTTAAAAACTGGCACTGAGGTGGGCTGGGGTGTTGGTGCTCTTGGGGACAGTAGCCTTATACCTAATTCCTCCCTTGCTTGAAAGAAGTGATGTCCTCTGTCTCATTTTCCTGAAACTGTGTTTTGAATGTTTGTGACCAAAGGACCAGAAGAAAAAAAGGAGCCTGTGTGCCTGAGTTATCCAGACTGGGGAAGTCAGGGGACTTCCCAAGTTTCACCCGAGGAGTGGGTGACAGGAAATTGCCTGGGACAGGGACTGCTTCTGTGTTTTCCATCAGTGAAGAACTTGAATGTAACTGATCAGCTATCCAGGCAGCAGAGCCTCAAGTTTGGGGTTGCTTTCTCGCAGCCAAATGCCCTGAAAACTGGAATTCTGGGTCAGATTCACATTTATTTATCCAATGGCCTGTTGGTATTCTTTTTGGTTGTAGTGTAATGGCCTTAAAGGAAAACCACTTTTACTTGAATAATCTGTAGGGATTTGCTTACTTTCCTAACAGGAGGTTTGAGGGGGATCAGAGATCCTGCCCAAGGTCAGGTGTCCCTTTGTACTCTTTGGTCTTTTTACCTCCCAGGGCAGCAGGATCTCCTGGCTGCTATTGCAGGATACAAAGAGCACCCCAAGCTGACTTTCCAGCCACTAGGTGACAGGGGTTTGGTTTTCTGTTTATTTATTTTTAGAGAGTTGGAGGCTGCTATAGCATATTGTGAGTTTTGCAGTTCTTTTGCTTGTCTTGATTGTCTCCTGAGATACAATCTCAATCCCCTGCGACTTGTGCTGTAGAGAAGACTGGATTTTTATATCAAGGCATGTAAGTTTTGTAGCTAATTTTGTGGAGAGACTGTTCCTTAGCCCTGCAGGTAATTGGCACTACTTTTTCTCAGGATAGCTGAGTCCAAGCTGGGTGCTGGTAAGAACCACCAGATCTGCTTTTCCTTGAACCCAAGTGTTGTCATGGGCCAAAATTATGCCAAAGAGTATGTTAATGATTAAATAATGTGGGTAATTGTGGCCAAATATCTTGATGCTGTTTAATATACTAGTACAAATATAGTGGTAGCAGTGTGACTTTGTGTCTGAGCTACTTAACTGGAATTTAATTGCTCCTGCTTAAGTACTCTGTATTGTGAAGAACAGCATGGCTTTTGGAAAAAAAACCCCAACAGGACAGTTTTAAGTTAAATTGAAATAAAAATATTTTCAAATTTTATGCCTCGGTGTAGAGAATAGGTAAATATTACCTTAGAAGAGCTGGAAACCTATCTATTGTTTCAGGAGGGGTTTCTGAAGCTGCAAGAGGAGTTTAAAGCCAGGGAGAGTAAGGCAAGAGGAGTTTAAAAATTGGTGCACTTTTGTTAATGCAAAAGTAGACTTACTGGTTCTATGAGTTACTTTAAAATTAATTAAACTGTGGAAGGTTTAAAATGTTCCTATCTAATTAATTCCATAACTTAGTTGAATTTTTTACTTAATTACAATTATATGCGTGCTCACTCACTGATAAAAGCTCATGATCTCTTTCATAAGGTAGAGCATTTTGGGGCTCACTACCTGTGGTTAAACACCTGTATCGTTTTAGCAGAGAAAGTCTGTAACAAAGTCAGAAGGCCATGGAATAGCACATCAACAAAACTTAATGGAAATTGTAGCAATTTGCTCCAGAAGTTCAGTGGTGAATGTCAACCTGCATAAAGCTGTCAAAACTCTGTCCTCTTGGTAATTCCCTTTTTTTGACTAAAGAATGTGTGCAGGCACTGCTAATTCATTCTGAAATCATTCTCAACTTACTAAACTGAAATGGGATCTAAAGCAGGCAAATTGTATGTCTGAAACACATCTTTGTTTTTGTTATAAATTCTATGGAGTCTGCAGCACAGCTTGAAGATTGCCACCAGGTTAATTTAAAGCAACACTGGATTTATTTAAATGATAAACAAACTCTCTAAGATCTTCTTGCTAATGTCACATCTGCTGGATACGGTGATTATAATAATCACTTCACCATTGTAAAGAGCTTCCTTTCCTTCTATTTATATATAACATCTAAAAATCGGTCTAGAGGGCAAAATTGCATAGTGTAATGCTTGCTTGTTTCTGTGGAGACTTACTGATTTTTCATGTGTGCATTGGAAAGCACTGAGCCCACCTGTGGCATTTAAATTACCTAATGAATGTAGTGCTAATGAGTGAAACATTATTCACTTACGCTTCTGCCAGAGAGAGTCAGAAATCTTCAAAATTTGGAGTAATTTCTGTCAGAGCTGACAACAGCCCATTTCTGTTGATCTGCTACTTTTGCCATCCTTTAGACATCTTTATGGTTCTCAGGTATGTGGAAACCAGTCTCAAAAATAAGAGGGCATAGATCATCTATGAGCAGAATTTGCAGCTGTCTCAAACTGTGTTCCTGAAGCAGAGGGTTCAAGAATCAGATTCTAGATGCTGATTTATTATTATTAATGCCTTTGTGTCTGGGGTTACAATACAGGATGTGATAAAATGTATCTATTCTATCACCATCTGTTGAGGGTGGGGGCAGTGATCCTTATCTCCGTGGGAGATGTTCTCCTAATGGGCCATCCATTGAAACCAGGCGGGGCATTGTTCTTTATCTTTTCACAACCCATCCTTCCTCCAGCGAGTCATTTTCTGCTAATGGCCCATTGAGTCCCACTGTGTGACTGATAAAATTACTGCATCCCATTGGAAGTTGCTCCAGCCAAGGGGAAGAGCCCAACATTTCTTACCAAAATAAAAACAGAGGTTTTGGGACACCAAGGCAGCCCCTTCTCCACTGGACTCCAGAGGAAAACTGGATTTCTCCACATCACCACTAGACCTCCGGAGGGAAACTGCACCTTCTGCAGGAGCAGTGCTTCAACTGAATCACATCTGTCACTGCAGGAGGATGCAGCCACCATTTAATCAAACTGCTACCAACATCTTGCCTGACAGGGTGTCAGGTTGTACTCTGACTTCGTCAGGGTTTGGAGTTTGTTTCTTTGCAGTACTGTATTTCTATTTTAATTTCCCTAGTAAAGAACTGTTATTCCTAATTCCCATATCTTTGCCTGAGAGTCGTTTGATTTCAAAATTATACTAATTTGGAGGGAGGGTGTTTACATTCTCCATTTCAAAGAGAGGCTCCTGCCTTTCTTAGCAGACACCTGTCCTCCAAACTAGGACACTTTGTCAAAGGAAATATTTTGGAGCCTGGGCAAATTTTTTTGAAGGGAATCCTGAAATTTATATATACAAGTGACATGAATTTTCAAACATCTTTCAGTACAATTAAGAACTGAACACATAGTTTATCATTCAGAGATATCCTGATTATTTATAGTTTTCCCTGGAATTGCTGTTTTTTTCTGAACCGCCATTTCTGCCACAATTCTGTCTGGTAGTGTATTCTTTATTTTCAGAAGGTAATGAAATGTGTAAATAACCCAAATCTGCAGTGACAAACAAGAGTAATTTCTTGGAGACACTTCTGATCAAGTCAGATACCTTTTCCATTTTCAGAATGGGAAGTGTGCCCCTTCTGCAAAGGAATGAACATCTGGTTTAGAACATTTACAGATTTGATTTTTCTATACTGTCATCAAATTCCTTCTCCATTCCCATTTCATTCTGCAGTTCTGAAGGATCTGCCTGTAATTCCCTAGTCATTACCTTAAAACTTCTTGCAGTGAGAGCCTGATAAATTGGTGTGCCTTCACAAGCCTCTCCTCTTGTATTTGCCTTGAGAAGGAAGGTGTTTTCACAGTCTTCTCTCAGCCCTGATTGCCCCATATTTGCTGAATCTCCCTGGAGACTCGGGCAGTCATTTTGTAGTTGTACAAAGTTGACAGTTGACCTTTCTTTCTTAACCATGGAAAAAAAATTCATTATTCCACAGGAGATCAGGATTGACGTGTTCATGGTGTTATGTCACTCCCACATTTCTACTTGTTCAAAGCTCAGAACTTTGCTATTATTTTGGGCTGTTTGTTTCCAGGAATGCAAGCCAAAATTGTACAAAAACTGTTTGTTGCCGTACATGACATGTTTTTATGCACCTGGAAAAATGTGTTTAGTGAGGTTGGACTAGATTATCAAGATGACAGGATTATGTCAAAAGGGAATGGCAGTAATTTCCCTAACCCTTGCGCCACTGACAGAGAAAGGTAGAAAATTTGGGAGTTGATGTTTGGAAGAAAGAAGAGATAGGTGGAAGGGTTGTTAAGATTTATGTTTATCATTATTCTACTCTGATTTGATTGGCAATGAAGTCTATTCTGCCCATGACCACAATCAATGGGTGATCCCTCCCTGCCCTTATACTGACTCATGAACCTTTTGTTGTGTTTTCTCTCCCCTGTCCGGGTGAGGAGGAGACTGATCAAGTGGCTTTAGTGGGCACTTGGCATGCATCTTTGAAATTTCTTTTAGCAGAGGTTTGTTCAGAACACTATAATGGCTCAAGGAGATAATAGTGAAACTAATAGTTTGCCTTCTTCTCTCCAAAATGTGGATTACAGGGATTAGGAATTCTTCAAGGGATGCCATAAATAACTGGTTAATACATAAACTGCTCCTTACTCAGCACTCCCATGAATATTTTGCACTGTAAACTGAAGTCTTGGTTTTCTAGCACTGAGAGCAGCACTTTCTGAAACACATGCAGTTATAGCCCAAAATGGCACAGACAATTTGCAATAGCAAAGTTGTAGAATTAAATAATTAATTGTCTAGGGATTACCAGAACACCTGGACATAAAGTATTTGATGCTATGTTCAGAGTGTTGATGTTATTGACATGTTACACATACACACAGGGCTATTACCTGTTGCTTTGGTAACCATAGTACTAGTACACTAGTAGCATAGCAACATAAGTGAACATGCATGGCTTTGAAAAATCTAAAACAAATATATAAGTAAGTGGAGGGAGTCAGGTCTGAAGACATTTTTCCTTCTAGGATGAATGTGCATCATCAAAAGGTAGAATTTCCTGAATGCTTTCTAAAGAAACAGTATGGAAAAATAATTGAAACAATAGCCAAGCCATATTTTGGGCAGTTTTATCTATGGTTTCTTGTTTCTAGTAGTCAAAGTACAGTATCAGGATGTTGAAAGAGAACTACATGAGAGGGGATAGGCAGTAGAAGGCTGACTTTATGAAGCCTCAGGTAACTTCAGTTAGTTGTAGGTGCTAGTGATAAAATAACAAGAAAAAATAAATTGCTGCCTACAGAATATGAGCTTGTATTTCTGCAATACTGTGTACTTGAGCTTTATGGTGTGAGCAGTGCGTGACTTAGGGACAGACAGACTTTTGTGAGCTGTTTGTTACTTTAGAGACTTGGTACTAGACCTGGGAAATCTGCTCTGTTTAGGACCACGCAAATTAAATTTTGCAAATTCAGTATTACTTAAGCATATCCTTAAAGCGAAATGCATTCTTAAATGCTGATCAGAATGAACCAGGTATGAACTTAGGAATACAGGGATGTCACTTCATGAACCAAGGACAAAGACAAGCAAGTCCTTAGTTCTGCAGTGCACTTGTTCTCATTGGTGCATGTCCTGTCCATGTGAGACTCTTTAAATGAGAAAGATTAGAAGATTTCAAAGAGCATGTGAAAGACTAAGGAATGGTAAAATATCTATGCCACCCCACTGCTTATGCAATGTTTTATTGCTCAGTATTTTAGTGATTTAAATTCTGTATACGTAAATCACACTGTGTTTCTTTTGTTCCCCATGAGAACACTGCTAAGGAGCTGTTCTTTATAAAACTTCAGCAAATTTCCATCTGTGTAAAATTACACATTCAAGTAGGTGTGAATTCCAAAGGAAATTACTTACTTTTACTGCAGTCCCCTTTTGACACAATGTTCTCATTTAATTCTCTTAACTCTATTTTCATTCTTGATGCTGAGTGGGGTTAGATGTGTGGTAGAGACAATATGTGAAACTTGTTATCTGGGTAGGTAGGTGTGAAATGTATTTATGTAGCTACATGAATTTTTTACTTTACTAGAAAATGACTGTATGTGACTTAAAAGCCCTGACTACATCCAGAATCTCCATGTGATGATGTGTACCCATCTGAAAAAAATTTCATACAAATTTTGATTCAGTGGTAGTACTCTCAATTATTAGCATTTTTTGTTGAATCTTTGTTTCATGCATATAAACATTTTGTCTCTGAGACATCATAGAAAGTTGTCAGTTTCTCCCCCTTTATTAGGTTTGTGGTTGCTATGATTTCTTGTGTCTGTGGCTATAAGAGCCAGAGAAATAAAAGACAAGCTGTCTGTGATACACAGGCACTTTCTCACTGTATACCCTATATTTACACATTAATGCCAACAATCAAACCTCAGTCTCTCTCCTCTGACCTCAGTTCATGTGCCATGTGCTCTCAATGTGTACAATTCATTACAGCTTTGTAGGGTGAGGGAATTTTCACCTCAGTGCAGGCAGATTCAGGAATCAGGAACTTGCTAATGCTACAGTGGGTTCAAGTACACCTACTCCTGAGAATTAGTTTCTGACTTTGCAGAACATTTCAAAAGCTCACATTGCTCAGTGACTTTTGCTTAAATGTACTCGTGTTTCAGGAATTGCCATTGCCATTGCCAGAAATGTGACCAACGGCTGTTTTGATAAGAAATCTCAGTCCAAATTACTTGGAAGACCTTATGGCCCATCCTGGCTTATAAAAGCTAATGATGACTTATCCTGTGGAAGAAGACTGTGCAGACTTCCCAAGATGAGGTGAAGTCAGCTCTCTCTTAGAGATGTGTTAGAGATGTGTTAAAGTTTAACCTACTCAGACACCTTTCTCTCACACCAAAGAGCATTACTCAGGATGCTGGACAGAGTTATTTCATTTTTAGAAAAGCAAGTGATATGATATAGCTGCATAACACCAGGGGCACATCCATTACAAGGCTACTCTCATGTCTTCCTGTTCTGTAAAGTGATTGACAAGGAATAGAGATAACAAGCTAGAGCAATGCAAATTTTGAGCGGTTTCCTGTCCTCAATATCCTTCAAGCTGTGTCTTCTGTTACTTTTTGAAATTATTATGATTCCTCCATATACATCAGAGATTTCCAATATAACCCTTAAGTAAAACTATTTTTATTTTAGCTACATGGAGAGACAACAGTCCCCATTAAATCACGTAGGTCCGACCAGTCAAAGCGTCATAGAATGGCTTGGGTTGGAAGGGACCTTAAAGCCCATCTCATTTCAACCCCCTTCCATGGTCAGGGACACCTTCCAATAGACCAGGCTGCTGAGAGCCCCATTCAACCTGACCTTGAACACTTCTGGGCATGGGACATCCCCAACCTTCCTGAGCAACCAGTTTCAGTGCCCCATCACCCTCACAGCAAACAATTTCTTCCTGATATGTAATCTAAACTTATTCTCAGCTTGAAGCCATTCTCCCTGGTCCTGTTACTACATGCCTAGGTGAGTTTTACTGCCAGAGTGGTATTCAACTAAAGGAAGGAAACAAAGTGGGAAACTTTCAAAAGGTGATAACTAGCACGTCTGAGCAGCAGCTGTAGCATCAATACAAGATGAATAGTGGTGCCATGACTGGCAAGTTCATTAAATGTTATATGGTTATATAGGGCTTGAAAGAGATGGGTTCAGTTCATCCTTTTTATGTGACCTTGGACAAGCTGTTAAAGCTGTTGCATAGAAGAGAAAGTGAAACTTATCTGCATACCACTTTCAATTTAATTACAGGGAGTTGTTTTCTAAAATGTTATCTAATAAGGGTAGGTAGAGCTTTCTGTGGAGTGAATTTTTTCTTTCAGCCAATCTGGCTGTTTTTAGGCTTATCTCTTCATGTGCATATCCTGCAGTGCTGCATCCTTTAATCCTGATGTTCTGTATGGCTCACCCTCATTTCATCTGATGTCTTTGGAGAAAAAGCTGTTGTGTCTGAATCACACTTAGATTTTCTTCCAGTAAAACAAAGGCATTCCAGGGCCTTCTCTAGGTTTATGAAAGCCATCAACATGGAGCTTCTTTCTCCTAGCGCTAAGGTCTATGTGGGGTTATTTTCTTAACACAGTTTGCTTCTTTCCTGTTGCTTCCCAGCTGAGGTTTGAAAGTTGGCCCTGACTCCTCCAAGATGTGTTGCCCCAGATGACTGTTACTCATTGCACATAGAGTTCCTGGGGCTCTCGGGTCTTAAACACATACAGTTTGCCATCACTCTAAAACAGGTTGGGCGGTGGCCAGTGACCCCTGTAAGCTGTAAAAACAAGCCTCAGCCTGCTCAGACTCAGTCACAGTGTGCTGAGTGCTTTCTCCTGCTAATGTCAAAGATCAGGTTTGCAGTGTACATGGTTCTGATGCAGACCTGGAACTGCTCCTGCATTTCAACTCTGATCAGAAACTGGAAAACATTCTCAGCTGTTGCAGCTTGCCCATGGCCTCTCTGCTAGTGTTTCCTCTGCTGCAGTGATAACAGGCACATATGAAAACTGAGTAGAAGTGTCTTGACTTACTTGCAATAAGTTAAAAGACTGACATTTTTAAAAATTGCATTTAACTGATTGTTGCTAACAATTAATAAGTGCGTATCTATCACAGTCTGCTGTAACTAGCCATAATTTATCTGCTAGATATACTGGATAATTTCTGATATACTGAATATTAAACATAAAGTACTGGACTTTTCTTGCCAAATAGTGTTCTAACAAGGAACTTATGACAATTTAAGATGATTTGGGTCCAATGGATGTCACTATAATAATGTGTGTCAACATCCATACCTAAATAGATGACCCAGAATTAGTAAAATTGCTAGGGATTTGATTCTATTACTGTATTATGTAGTGTATGATTTATATAAATTTTTCTGTCTTTGTAAGTGTTCTTGTGGATGTCAAGGTGTTTAAAATTGCAAAATCGATGCAAAAGATGACTTACTCTCTTTTTTTAGTCTGCAGTTAACATAAGGGAACAGCCCTTATCATTAATAAATTGACTCTTTTTTTCAAATTACATTACATCTCAAATTTTCATTTATTTCTGAAGAGCAGCCAAGAGAAATCTGTTTAATATTTCAGTGTTGTATGGCAGAACTCCTAGCCTGTGCCCAGACAATCCACTGACTCATGCTCATGATGGCTGAAGCAGGTCAGATCTGAGGCTGCAATATATTAGAATCAGAATGTTGTGGTCTGTGTATCTCATTGAATGTTGGGATCTTAACCCGTGCATTTACTGCTCTTAACCTGAGATGTTCCAAATGTCTAGGCACCATTAGAACTAATTTCCACAGATTAATTTCATTTTCACATGGGCGCTGGTATATGTGTGGCTCCTAGTCACATCCCAAAGCCCTGCACCTGACACACAGCTCTGCTTCTCTCAGAAGTGAAAATGTATGATTTCATACTTAGGTACAAACAGTGTAATCAGCTTCAAGATAAAGAAAAGTTTCCAGATATGTTTTATATTATAAATGGAAAATATATTTGAAACTAAAATAAACGGCCCTTCAGAGACCTCATGATAATCTACCACTGAAATACATAGTGTTAATAGCATTTTGTTATGAGAACAGTACTGGGCTTGACACACTACTAACAGTTTCAGAAGGAACCTAAAGGAGACAGGATAATGTCAATCTCTTTTAACTCCATTTAATAAAACAAAATTGTCTAGTGTTTCAGGCACTAGAGATGCATCAATACAGATGCCACTACAGAATGAGCTGTCACTGATTATTGCCGCTTTTAATCTATTTTGTTAATGAAATCATTAGTTGTTTTCATGTCAGCTAAGACAGAACTATGGCAACCTTTATTACTTGACATTGATCAAGTGAATGTTCATGTTCCAGAAATCAATGAGTAATGAGGTGTCTTCTAAAAATCCTGGGTAGCACTAAAAGAAACGAGGTATATAAAATTCTTAATAGGCATATGTAATGCCTGGGCAAGAAAAGAAAATGAAGAAAAATGTACAGAGAAGTTTGGAATAAGTTGTCTTTTCCCACTGCACTTTATGTTCTTTGCTATAAATATTCATATATTCAAATATTACACTGGGAACTCCTAAACCTAAATGTACCATTGTGGGAAATACCATAAAAATTGTCCCTGAAAACAATTTTTAAAACTATAGAAATGATAGCATAAATTGTAATCAAAGCCAAAAGAAGATTGTTAACTTTAGCAAGACGAGATTTTGCAATTATTTATTTACCTGTAAAAAAAGATTACTTTGATTAGGCATTACAAAATTCAAATAATTTACAAAATGCATTATTAAATTTTCCAGCATTTGTTCTATTCATTACTCAAGTCATAAATTGAGCTTTAGAGAAAAACCTATGCTAAGTAAAAAGCCTTTAAATACTGTAACTCCCTTCACCAATGAATCTAGCAAAACCCACAAATCAGTAATACTGTGGTTAAACCAAACAACGAAAACATGAGAATCAGATATTCAAACACTGAAAGACTCTCCTCAAATTACTGAATTAGCCACAGTGGTCAAAACTGTGCAGCTTTTTTCTGAGCCTTTCAATTTAATTACAAATTCTGCTTATGTTGCCAATGTAACTAGAAGAATAAAGGACTCGATATTAAAAGATCTTAATAATAACACCCTATATTGTTAGCTTTCATGTCTTTTTATAACTTTGCAGCACATAAACCGTACTTCTGGGTGTCAGCAACTTTTCCTTCTTTGTCCATACATAAGCCGCACCTGATTATAAGCCGAACGTTACAATACAGAGTGTGATAAAAGGTGTCTATTCTATCACCATCTGTTGAGGGTGGGGGCAGTGATCCTTATCTCAACGGCAGATATTCTGCTAATGCGCCATCCATTGAAACCAGGCGGGGCATTGTTCTTTATCTTTTCACAACCCATCCTTCCTCCAGTGAGCCATTTTCTGCTAATGGCCCATTGAGTCCCACTGTGTGACTGATAAAATTACTGCATCCCATTGGAAGTTGCTCCAGCCAAGGGGAAGAGCCCAACATTTCTTACCAAAATAAAAACAGAGGTTTTGGGACACTAAGGTAGCCCCTTTCTCCACTGGACTCTAGAGGAAAACCCGATTTCTCCACATCATCACTGGACCTCCGGAGGGAAACTGCACCTTCTACAGGACCACTGCTCCAACTGAATCACATCTGTCACTGCAAGGGGACTGCAGCCACCATTGAATGAGACTGCTACCAACACCCTGCCTGACAGGGTGTCAGGTTGTACTCTGACTTTGTCAGGGTTTGGAGTTTGTTTCTTTGTAGTACTGTATTTCTATTTTAATTTCCCTAGTAAAGAACTGTTATTCCTAATTTCCATATCTTTGCCTGAGAGCCGTTTGATTTCAAAATTATACTAATTTGGAGGGAGGGGGTTTACATTCTCCATTTCAAAGAGAAGCTCCTGCCTTTCTCAGCAGACACCTGTCCTCCAAACTAAAACAGCATCTTTTTGTTCTTTGTCCGTATATAAGCCGCACCTGATTATAAGCCGCACTTTGGGTTCGGACCAAAATTTTAGTCAAAATGGTGCAGTTTATAATCGTGAAATTACTGTAAACCTTACTTTGTTTTCCATATTAGGGCTCATTCTTTGCTTCCAAAATTTCTAACAAAAGAAAATGCAAGAGCAAACAAACTACAAATGGTTGTTTCAAACATCTTGCCAAAAATTTTTGAACAAGCAAAATTGAGTCATGCCTTTTTTCACCAAAATGCACAGACACTTATAGAGATGTTTAGTATCTCTAAAAGTCAAGTGAAAGTTGTCATGAATACTTGCCCTAATTTGTCAACTTGTGCAATCTCCTGTCTCCACAGGACTTGCAAAACCTGCAATTACAGCAAACAGATATTACTAAATACCCTTCCTTTGAGAAATATAAAACTATCCATGTGTCAATGGACATTTTCTCAAGCACAGTCTTTGCCTCTGTCCACACAAGAGAAACAACTGATCATGTCTGTCAACATTTTTTGCAAGCATTTGCTTCATGAAGTGTTCCCAAAAAAATAAAAACAAACAATAGTCCCACATATACAGCCCAAAAATTAACCACATTTTTGATGGACTTAGGGTGTTCACCACACTTTTAATATTCCTTTCTCCCCCACAATCCAAGCCATTGTTAAAAAGACACATCACACCCTAAACCACATTCTTAATCCACAGAAGGGGGAACAGAGGTGACACCACAGATGAGGTTGAGCAAAGCTTTATATGTTTTTAATTTTTTGAATAGTTCTTTTGCAGAACCTGATCCACCAATTTTTTGTCATTTTTCAAATAATACACAGGTAAAATTGAAAGAAAATTCCCCTGTTTTAACTGGAAACCCTGAGACAGGACATACTGAAGGTCCTTTTTGACTAATAACCTGGGGTAAAGAATTTACTTGTGTTTCTACAGATGAAGGTCCAAAGTGGGTTCCAGCGAAGAACATAAAACCGTATCAAGCACAAGAGAGCACAAACAATCCCAAGAGCAAAGAAACAAGTGCACAGACATGAGCCAAACAGAAAGACTATGAACCATGACTGACTTTCCTTGTTCACCCGTGGAGCCTACAAACCTTGATTTTTACGCTAATGAAAAAAGTTTTGACATTTTTCTCTCGTCTAGAAATTTGTTTGTAGGACCGTAGAAACAGCATCATTTAGGTTGGAAAAGGCCATTAAGATCATAGATTCAAAGCAAGTCCACCACTAAATCAAGTATTTAAATTTCCAAATCTGCATGTTCTGGAAAACGTAGAAGTCTAAGGCATGCCAATTTTGGAAGAGCAAATATAACTCCCATAAATGGGAGTAATGCCTCTTTATTTAATGAAGGTTCCTAACACAGGATTAGGGATCTCTTCAAACTCTTCATAGGACATATACCGGAGGCTACTGCAACCTGGTACACAGACAAAATCATTAATCTACTGAGGAACCAGAGAAAGCTGGAGATGTTTCCAGTGTTTTAATTTCCCACTTTGTCATTAACTACTAAATTCGCATTTCTCCACATTAGGGGCCCAAACAGACCTTTGGCATTATGTAACCTAAGTGACAAGAGATCTCATTGAGTTCCACCCAGCAATTCCACCTCCCTAATGGTGTATCTGAGACTAATCCCTTAGTTCTCCCTTGCTCAGCAGAGGAGTTTCTCTGATGCCACCAGCTGTGACCTGAACGTGTTGACTCAACTGTGCCCTGCCCTGTTCACAGGCAGTGGAGAAGACAAGTGCACAGGTAGTGCCTGTGCCCTGCCTTGCTTCTCGCTCAAGTTGGAAATGCTGTGTAGGAATCAAGAGCTCACTTGGGGCTGTTACTCCTCCTCAAGCAAAGTGCCTGGTCTTGCCTGGAAGCAGGTAGAGTAAAACACTTTAAATGCATGTCACAGACAAGGCTTAGAAAAAGGCTAGAAAAGTCAATGCTGCTATAATTACTTTAGTAACAGTCTCAGCGGTGGAGGCAGACACAGACATTGAAAGTGCAATTATGGCAGCTACTGTGGTGATAACAGAAGCAGTGCAGCAGCAGGCACCCACTTTGTCTTTTTCCTTCCTTTAAACTGAGGCATCAAAAGAAAGAAATGGCAATATTTCTGAGGCGAATAAAAGTATTTTGATTCTAATCAAACATCCCCTTGCCTCTTTCTCCTTTCTTAATATGTAGCACAAGGCAGAAAATGGTCAGAAAACTAGAGAGGCTCTGTCCTCATAGGTAATTCTACCATATAGAAAATTCCAGAGAAATCAGTAGTGTGAAGAAATGCAGAAAAATTATTTGGCTAACTCAATTGTATTTTTTGTTTTTAAGGCATTACCATGCTCAGTCATTTCAGCGTCTAGATGAGGGTGAGATAGACATATGGAATGAGGAAGTCTTCAGCCACTAATACACTGGGTTTGTGTTTGTGGCTAACTCACTTTGGGATTTTTCTTCTAAGTCCTTTCTCTAGCTGTTTAATGTTTTGGGACTGTGGGATCCTGAATCAGTTATTCCTTGGAGGGCAAATAAACTCTAGGGAGAGGAATGCCTAAAGTCCAAAAGCTCAAAGGAGGAATAGGAAATAACTTTCTTATGTTCATCTTATGGAATTACTCAGAATGAGAAGTGATGTCAAAAAAATGCCATAATCAACCTCAGTAGTATACCACACGCCTAATCCTACTTTACATTCAACAATAAGAGCAAGAACAAATTTCAGTGTGTATTTTTTGTAGAAACTCTTTTCTAAGGGGCTGGTGCTTTGAAGCAGCTACTTTTAGACTTTGGAAAGAGGTTAAATTAGAATTTGATTTTTCTAGGAAATGTGTTTTAAGAGCTGGCAGATTGCTTTCCCCCCCACTTTTTTAAAACCTTTTTTAGCTGGAGAAATGCTTTCTATGTACATGAAAGAGGTAACAGTCTGATTGTCTGATTGATTTTCATTAACTATCGAAGAACTTGGAGCTTCCTTAAGGAGAAAAGAGAGAAGTTGTAGCTATAAATAGCAGGTGAAATGCAAGGCCCTGGCAAACTGTGGAGAAGGAAAGGAAATGTAGCAACCTGTGTGGGGCAGATGTGGCCATTGTAAATGCAACTGGTAGAGAAATATAAGTGAGATTGATTATTTGAAGTAATTTGACATGAAGTTTAATGAATGATGTCTGGGACTGCTTGATGAAATACCTTAGCACCTTGATGGAAAGAGTACAGTAATTTCACGAATACAAGCCGCACCAATTTGACCAAAAGTTTGGTGGAAACCCGGAAGTGCGGCTAATATTCGAGGGCGGCTAATACATGAACAATATTCTAAAAGCTGCCAACACGGAAGTGAGAGCCCGCGGTAGCCCCAAGCCAAGCTGGAGCCCGACCGGCCCCGGCTGAGGTGGGAAAGCCTGGCAGAGGCGGGGCCAGCAGTGTGGGGGGTGGGAGGCAGAGCCTGGGCCAGCAGGGCGGGGCAGGGGGGGCGGCAGAGCCCGGGCCAGCAGGGCGGGGAAACCCGGGAGAACTGGGGCTAGCAGTGCAGGGGAGCATGGCAGAAGCAGGAAGCCCGGCGGGTGGGGCTGCCTGGCAGCGGGGGAAGCCCAGCAGAATCGGGGCCAGCAGCGTGGGGGAGCCCAGTGGTGCGGGGGCCTGCAGTGCCAGCCAGGGCGAGCAAACGCGGCGGTGGTGCAGACGGGAGGGGGCGGCCAGGGAGCCTGGTGGCGGCCGCCCCGCCGGCAGAGCCTGGCAGCGGTGGCAGCCCTGCCGACCGGGCGAGCAAACATGGCGCGGAGCGGCCGGAGTGCCTGGCAGCGGCGGCGGCGACTGGCCCGCCGGCAGGGCGAGCAAATGCGGCAGCGGGGCGGTGCTGACGGGAGAACCGGGGCCAGCGAGCCCGGCGGTGGCGGCAACCCTCCGACTGGGCGAGCAAATGCGGCTGCGGGGCAGCCGGTGTACCTGGCAGCGGCGGCGGCGCCTGGCCCGCCGGCAGGGCGAGCAAACGCAGCAGCGAGGCGTTGCTGACGGGAGGGGGGGGCCAGTGAGCCCGGCGGCGGCTGCAGCACCACCCGGCTGGCCCCGTCGGCAACCATGAGCGGGCCAAGCCTTCCTGGTCCCGCCCCGAGCCAGTAAACTCCGCTATGCCGTGATCCTGTTACTAATTGATCAATTTGTGAAAACTGCACACGGATTCTCGCTACGAACGAAAGTGCAGCTAATATTCGGGGTGCGGCTTATCTATTGACAAAGACAGCAACATTGTCGAGGCACCGGAAGTGCGACTTATACTCCGTGCGGCTTGTATTCGTGAAACTACTGTAACTTGTTGGTTTGGTTGGTTGGTGTGGAGGATTAGGACTGTAACTGTGTTAGTGATGGGCCTCCAGATATTGATCTCCGTGGGTTTTGCAGAGTCTGACCTGTTCGGCAGATCTTTAACATAATTTTGTGGTTTGTGGCTAAAATGTAGGGTCTTAAGACTCCTGCAACCCTGAAGTTTGTCCTTCTTGGGACATCTGTAACTCTTCATGAGTATGAATAGCTTTTTAGATGTAGATGGTTCTAACAGAAATTTGGTTACAAATGTAGGCTGAATTACTCTTAGGATTTTCTTCTTCAATCAAAGGAAACTTACTGGTACATAGTAATTTAGAATACTAAAGGACGTGATTTTCAGCAGTTAAGACTATTAAGCATATGAATTTTTTTTCCATTTTGTAATATAATTATCTATTAACTCTTAAGACATCCATGTAAGTGGATTAATTTCTATGATTCCATTGTTTTACATTGAATTCAATGAGAACATATATATCATAGATTTTAAGGGGAATCTGAGAAATAATAGCACTATAGGTAAGAGCAGAATAAGCTGATTTTAATTCCTACTACATTTTAAACTAGTGCTTTTTTTCTCCCAAAAATAATTGTCCCCTGTGTTGTCTGTGTTGTGGGAATCTAATTTAAAAAACCACTTGGTTAGAAGAAGAGGAGAAAAAATGTAGACTTCTCAATGTTATTAAAATTCTCTATTTCAATAGCACAACTGATAAACTGGCACAAATAGGAGGAAAATTAATTACACGCAATTAATTTTAAAGAAAAAGAATGCACATAAGATGAACATTTTAAAATCTGTTGTTAAGGGCTCCCTCCATGAGAGTCATATGCAATTGAAACGCAAACCTTTTTCAGTAACAGAGACTAATCAAGTAAGGATTATATATTTACTGGCATCAGTCAGTGACAGGGTGGATCAATACAACTGTGATTTATTCACTAAAGACATTATAAGTACTAAATGTTTAAGTGCTGCAATTCCTTGGCATTAATTATGTGTTACAGTAAATTCACGAATACAAGCCGCACTGAGTATAAGCCGCATGGCTGGGTGTTGGCAAACATTTTGTTTTTTGTCCATAAATAAGCTGCACCCGAGTATAAGCCGCTCTGTGTTCGCAGCAAGGACCCGCGTGCAACAAAGTTGCCAATTAGTAACAGAACGGCAGCAGGGCGGGGTTTACTGGCTCGGCTCGGACCATGAGGGCTCGGGGCTGCCGACAGGGCTGGGTGGCCCAGCTCGGCGCTGCCGCTCGGCGGGGATGCTCTGGGCCAGCTGCCGCCACCGCTGGGCTCAGTCACCCTGGCCCGGCGCTGCCCCGCGGTGGCAGGCGGGGCACAGAGCCCGCCGGCACCTGTGGCAGTGATGGGAGACGGGGATGTAGCCTGCCTGCTCCTGCGGCGGCAGCACGCGGGGACGGGAGCCCCCCGAGCCACGGGGCCAAGCAGAGAGAGCTGCCCGCCTTTCCCCGAGCTGCGGGGCCAAGCGGAGAGAGCTGCCCGCCTTCCCCCGAGCCGCAGGGCCAGCAGAAAAGAGCTGCCCCTGCTTTCCCCGAGCCGTGGGGCCAAGCGGAGAAAGCTGTCCCTGCCTCCTCCAAGCCGCGGGGCCAAGCAGAGAGAGCTGCCCGCCTTCCCCCGAGCCGCGGGGCCAGTAGAAAAGAACTGTCCCTGCCTCCTCCGAGCCGCGGGGCCAAGCGGAGAGAGCTGTCCCTGCTTCCCCCGAGCCGTGGGACCAGCAGGAGGGAGCTGCCCTGCCTTCCCCACCCCCTGTGCTGCCTGCACAGAACAGCTCCACCTGCCGCGCAACAGAGTATCAATTTGTAACAACCGTGTAAATGCAGGGTTTTACTGGCAGGAACTCGACTTTGCAGTTTGCACTGACTTAGTTTGCACTCCCAGGGTTGAAAATGTCAGAAAATTATTCACATATTGGCCACACCTGAATATTAGCCGCTTTCACGGTATGAGAGCAAAATTTTGGTCAAAACAGTGCGACTTGTATTCGTGAAATTACTGTAATTTGAAAGTGATTGCAAAAGCCGCAGCTTCAACAAATTGCCATTTTTTTCTATCAAATATACATTTATAATATACAATATTACAAAATATAAATTATAAAATGTTATCAAATATGCATCAAACATTTAACCCAAGATTGTAGTACTTCAACCAGTGTCATACTCTTTAAATGTATAAACAAGTGCCTGTAAAATTTTGTTTTACAATCAGTGCTTCTATTCACAGCACTCATTCTACTGAAGGCACTCTACTGCACCTCTTCTTATGAACATTACCACTAGCCCTGGGCTACAATAGATCTAAGGTAACACAGGCACTTCAAAGCTGAACTTTAGATGCCAGAGATATCTGGTATTTGGCCTTTTCAGTCTCACCTCTACAAGTTCCTATTTTTTAGAAACATGATATGCAGTGCCAATACACAACTTCATTCTTATCTTCATTTATCTTAACATGAAATCTGTAGTATGAAACTCCAGAGATCAACATCTAGATATGAAGTCCCATATTTCTGGAAAAATGGTGCCAGAATTCTGGAAACTCCTGAGTTCCATGGATTAAGGTGCCATAAGTACAGTTACTACTTCAAAATTACCTGTGACAATGGCAATGAGGTACAGGATAAGGAGACCATCAGTGTGTGATGACCAAAGCTGGAGCTTGGTTGTGAGCATTTTGGGACTAGGCAATCATCCCATCACCCCAGAGGAGGTAAGCGGTGGCCTGGACTTTGGAAGAACTACTTGGAGAAGTCTGTGTAGAAAGAAATCAGTCTCACAGGAATAATTCAGCCAATCATGCAGAATGACCAACTTAATGTGGAATTAAATGGTTGTTTTTGTTTTATAAATGAATGGTAAGTAACTGAGAATTTTCTTGAGAATATTGATTAAAAAGAACTTTTACATGACAAAAAAAAGCATGTACCTCAAGACAAATATCTGGTTGCTCTAAAGAAAAATGAAAAGCTGTTGCTGTAATAAAGTTTAGATTCTTGTTGATGTCCTTTTTTTGTATTCTGGACAGGTTTGATCCATCAGCAGACCTTCTGAATGGACACTGTTAAAGGGGTTCCTGCTGCTTAGATATGCGGTTCTGGTATTTGTTGTCTGTCTGTCTGCCCACTCAATCATGTTTTGAGGTGTTACAGAGAACATTAAAGGGTTTAAGAAAAATATTCACTCTCTTTCCTTGAGCTGGTATTACAGTGCTTAAGTGAGGGTGGTAAGGATTTACACTCTGGAGCAGTCTGGGAATTCACCTTGGTACTAAAACTTGCAGAACTATCTGATTGCCATAGCTTTCTATAAATAACTTTGTGTTACATGCAAGACAGTGACTGTCACATGTTTGTCATACCTTTTGCTTTATTAAATGAATGAAATTTATGGAGAGGGGCATTTATCTAAGTTCCTGTAGGGAAAGTAGGGAATAAGGTGTCTTAAATTCCTTGTCAGCTAAAAAACATTTATCTAGTAAAGAACCATATCTTCTTGTCAGGGGTTCAGTCAAGATCTTCAGGCATGTATTTTACCTAAGGACCAGGTCTGAAAGCAGATTTATGTGACTGTACACGGGCATCAGAGCTGATAATTTCCAAATGAACTTTTTAGCTGGATTTAATTACTTACCTCTCCTTGTTGCAGAGATGCTGCTTTGAAAGCAGATTGTGAATGCCAAAGCAAATGAAGAAAGGTAGAGGTCTGTAGATTTTGCTCTGTTCATGGGAGTCTGCCTTGTGTAGCCAGGGCTACTGTACACCAAATAAACAGCATGCTTCTAGAAGTGAAGGATAGCAACAAGGAGCTTTATCAGTCATCTACATCTGAGTCACAGGGCTTTACATGGTTTTCTTAGGGTGACAGAGCAGAGCATAAGACCACAGGGATAAACATAGAACATGTTCATTAGCCTTGGGTTTTTTCTTGCTTGATGTGTGCTATGCAAGCTTTGGGGCACAGTCTGTAAGGGGATGTCTTTTGCTTTGATAACTCTAGCACAGGGAGCTACTCTAATCTCTCAGCTGCCGTAGCAGTAGTGAAATGGGTCTGTTGCCAATCCATGCTGTGCAAATGAAGCAAATTTTTTCTCTCAAAGACTGCCTGCATGCCCACTCAGGCAGATTGTTTAAGGGATGATTTTGGCTCATGGATACCAACAAAGTAAGAGTTGATTATATATTTCCTTCCCCACGTTATTTTCCTTTTCCTTTTCCTTTTCCTTTTCCTTTTCCTTTTCCTTTTCCTTTTCCTTTTCCTTTTCCTTTTCCTTTTCCTTTTCCTTTTCCTTTTCCTTTTCCTTTTCCTTTTCCTTTTCCTTTTCCTTTTCCTCTTTCTCTTCCTTTTTATTTCCCTAAGGAAACACTTCTCTCAAAGATTTCTGTGTGCCGTAATGGTTTTTCTGTAGCTCTGCTAAAGAGATGAGTGGATGCTAAAGAAATTTATCAATATGTCTAGATGGCAGAAGGGAGTAAAAAGAAAAGATGTGAGTAAATGATAACTTATGCAGTAATCTCTAAATATTATCTACAGGAAATTAAACTAAAACCTCAATTGCAATAAAATTTTTCTGTACAAGAGATAGTAGATAGATTTCTGAGCATGTCATGTTTGAGCTGTGGATCAAAAATCTTCTGGTGTTATTGCTTATGCATAAAAAACACACTTTAGGAGAAATATGCATAAAATCCCACTCTGTTAAAGACTTTGTGTCTTAAGTAGTACTTGTGCTTATGTTGTGCTGTGGGTAAAGGTTGTATTGTAGATGCTGCTCTGAATATTGAATATTCATGGTCCGTGTCCCCAACAAGAGAGGGGAATTCCTTTTCAGGACGGCTTATTGCTGACTGCTGATGACATTTGTGACAATCACCTACAACCTGTCTAAACCAAGAAGTTCCCTGTAACATTTTAGATTCTAAAATGATTGCCAGTTTCCACAGAAAGGAATCTGGTACAACCATTGCTGAAAAAGGGAGACTAGATGATATTATCTAGCATTCTGTCCAGTCATGTCTTGAAATCCCCAGTGATGGGGATTCCAGTATGTCCCTGGAGAGGTTGTTCCAGTGATCAATTGCTCTTATTGTGAAAAAAAAAAAAAAAAAAAAAAAAAAAAAAAAAAAAAAAATTCTCATGTCAGCTGCTTCGGATGCAGCTTGCACTCTTTGCCCCTTGACCTCTTTTGTGGCCCTGTTTTTTTTGCGGCCACCCATTTAGTAATGGAATATTGTTATTGTGTATTTTTTTTCTCCAGAAAGACAAGATCTTACTCCCTCAGTCTTTTTTCACCAGCAAAGTTCTCCAGACTTTTGGTTATTTTCATGGCCCTTCTGTAGACCCTCTCTATATAATTTTTGAATTGTAGGGACCAGAACAGGAAACAGTGCTCCAGGTGCAGCCTGACAAGCTCTGAGGAGAGAGGAATGATCATGCCTCTACCACTGCTAGTAATCGCCCTGTGGCTGCAGTCCAGGATCTGATTTGCCTTTATTGCTGCAGTGGTTCTCAGTTGACTCATGTTCCATCAGGATCCCTGGGTCCCTTTCAGCAAGGCTGTGCCTCAGCCCAAAGATCTTAGCCTATACTGGGCTCTTTGATCACTTTGTGCCAGGTACAGGACCTTGCACTTCTCTGTTGTTAAACTTCATGGTGTTCTTGACATCCCACCCTTCCAGCCTGTCCAGGTCTCTGTACAAGATACACATCCTACCATCCTTGCTCAAACACACTAATATATCTTTCAGTGTGCTGGAGACAATCTGTTGGTTTTTTTTGGAATCCATAAATGTCCTTCACCACTTTTCACCACTTGAAAATTAATGGTAACAGAGTTGTACAGAGTTTTGGGATTTGTAAGTTTTATTCACCAGCGGCAAACGATTAATTACTGAGTTAATCTATGTATACCTCTTCTGGTCACTAGATGGAGGTAGGCTACCACAATGAGGGCAGCTTTCCCTAAGTTTTGCATTATGAAAGGAAAGCAATATATTCTGTGCTGATTTAGACAGCGGGGAGTGTATTTTGTCATTAGAAATACTATTCTTGTACAAGGTTACTTGAGGATAGGATGACATTTGCACTTGTCAATCTGTAGTTTTCCATCAAAGCAAACTTTTTCAAACTTTTTCACTGGAATCTGTTTTAAATGAAAACTAGTCTGGGTATAATTTAATCTGATACATTTTATTATCAGTAATCCACTTCTGAATTTAGAAAAGCATGAACATTATTTAGATCATGCATAGATGTGTTTTTGTGCAGAATTTACCTTCGTGACCTAAGACAAAAAGAGTAACTGAATAACATTAACTTAGTGTCTTCTATACCCTGGAACTAAATAGATAATATATTACGTATGTCCTTGTATTAGCAGTTATGAAATGCAAAGCTGTAAGTTTTACACTTTGTTAGTATATTCCCAGCATATGAAATACAAAAAAAACCCCCAGCCTTTTCAGTAGCAGCTTTCATATGTTGCGCATTTATAGTCACTTACAGTTTTGGGATCTTTTCTGTAAGATCCCACTTCATCTTTACAGCTTAAGTTGCTGCTTCTTGTTGCTTAGTTTCTAAAAAATGATTAATTTATAGGGACATCTTGGAAACAGTGAGAGAAGGAAAAATTCTGTTCCTTCAGCTACTGAAGACAGCCACAAATCTGGCTTTTAGCCTCAGAGTGCTGTGTGCAGACGTGTTCAGCTGTGACAATGAAGTAAAGCTTGGTGTCAGAGCTGATCTAATGTTACCTGTCAGACATAGGACAGCTACAGTGCGGCATCCTGAACTTCTTGGGAATTACTAGATTTTACTTTTCTAATTTTGTTGATGGAACTAGTCTATATGTCACTCTCTTCCATTTCATACTGAAATGATTAATTAATAAACATCCTAACCTTGCAGAAATAGTAGTGAATTAACTCAGCTAGTCCAAGTTTATATGATTGCCATCTGCTTCCTACGGAGTTAAGCAGGGCTGTGCATTTGCTGAAAGATTATTTAGAATGGGGAGTGACGAACTGATTGTCAGTGCTTTCAAATACAACACTGACATCTTCATGTTGTACCTTTCTGATGACTGGCTCGCTCCTACCTGGGGAAGTGTCCCTCCACAGAGAGTTAAACCTGGCTGGTACAGCTAGAGCTAAAGGGAATTGTGTTGGTAAATGGGAGAGGGGAGGAGACAGCGGCATATAAAGGATTATTGTACTACATGAAAACACTGATCAGCTTAGCCAGGTAGCTTGTCTCTGCTCCGCGTGCGAATGTGTGTGTAACAACGGGGCCTTCGGGCAAGATTACAGCAGTTCATCTCTTGAATATGATCCATCCTCTGACCATCTGTGAGTGTCATGATTGTGAGGCTGTTTCCACAAATGGGTTTGTTCTTAGAGGACTATCCTTTAAGTTAAACATTGAGTTTGGGGTGGGTTTTCTTAGCTTTTTAAAAAATTCTTTTAGCCCTCACAACATCCTCTGGCAATGAGGTCCATTTATTGCTGTATCCAAAAATACAGTTTTCATCTGATTTCCATTAAAGTTTTTACCCATTCACCTCCTTCATCCTGTTCATTATTTCATGTTCCTCAACCATATTTCTCTTAGAGCAAGTGCAAGAGGACTAGAGATGATTGGAATATAGGAAATGTGGAGAGATGGAGAAAGTATCATCAGTGGAGTTCCTTTATAAATTGTAGAAAAGGGATTTCATTGAAGTTGCTCTGCTTGGACACTGTAGAAGCCACTGAGATGTGTTGGTAATTGTAGAAGCTTGCACTCTGTATTCCCAAGGACATTAACTTGCTTTCTGACTCTCATGGGTATAGAATACTCTGTATTTAGGCAATTTCTGTAGATATTAGTGATGTAATGCTGTTCATATTGTTGAGAAATGTTTTTCTTTTCTAAGATAGAGTCCTATATTTAGTGGTCTGTGGGGTGTTGCTGCAGAGTAGAACTGTCTGCATAGATTTTTTCTGAACTGTTATAGAGAAGACTTGCCTTCCTCCTATACATGCTGTTCCTTTCAAAGCCTAACATGGTTTCACAAAGCTACAGATGTTTCTTACCAAATTTTCCACCTGCATTGCCAACAACATGAACTCACATGGCAGTGAATGAGACTTACTGCCTCCTTCTGCTCCCCTGTTGCCAGGATATCTGAAGAATTTATCTCAGCAGCCAGCACTATCTGTTAAGGTCTTTTGAGGTGCACTGGAGGTTGTGAATATTTCTTCTCTTTGGGTTTCTTCTTTAATTTGTTTTGTGTGTACAGTAATTTCACGACCATAATGCGCACCAGATTATAATGCACACATCCGGGTGTCTGCAAATTTCCGAACTTTGTCCATATATAAAGCTCACTGGATTATAAGGTGCACTTTTTTTTGCAGCGGGAATCTGCACTGTGTGCAACAAAGTAACAAATTAGTAACAGAATCGGGGCCTGTGGCTCGGGGCTGCCCACGGCTCGGGGCAGCTCGGGACTGCTGTGGCGCGGCTGCGGCTTGCACTTCTGCGTTGCTCGGGGTAGCCGCAGCTCGTGGCTTGGGGCTTCTGCGGCTGCCCACTCCTGCCCTCCCTGCGTGGCTCCTGCCAGTCAGGGCTGCCCGCTCCCACCCCCCCTCGCAGCTCAACTCACGGCTTGCACTTCCAGGTTGGCAAATTTCACAACTTTGTCCGTATATAAGGTGCACTGGATTATAAGGTGCACTTCTGGGCTTCGATCAAAATTTCAGTCAAAAGGGTGTGCCTTATAATCGTGAAATTACTGTAGTTTATTTTTTGTCTGTTTCTTTCTGTGTTTTTGTTTTGGTTTAGTTTGGTTTGGTCATTCTGACACACACAAGTGTACGCTTTAGACTCAAGTTACAGTTTTTTATTTTGATATGGAGAAATGTGTAATCACAAGTGTCCTGGTTCAAAGTGTCTCAAATAGCTTGTACTCGAGGGGTTGTTGTTATAAGGAACTTGCTTCTTTCTTTTCTCCTCCAGCTTTTCTATGACTTTCCTATGACTCCTGTTTTTCCATTTTTGTTCTGTATGCACCCCTGCCTTTTCCTTCTCTCGTGTAAGTGGGGTGGCTAATTTCCATCCACACAGCTGAGCACGTACACACAAGGAACATGTGTCGTCAACCTAGTGTGTTGCAGAAGCTCCTGTAATACATGTTTATCTAGTTTTTGAGAACTGGAGTCTGACCAGGTATTACAGTAATTTCACGAATACAAGCCGCACTGTTTTGACCAAAATTTTGCTCCCATACCAGGAATGCGGCTAATATTCAGATGCGGCCAATATGTGAATAATTTTCTGACATTTTCAACCCTGGGAGTGCAAACCAAGTCAGTGCAAACTGCAAAGTCGAGCTCCTGCCAGTAAAACCCTGCATTTATGCAGTTGTTGCAAACTGGTTACTTTGTTGCACGGCGGGTGGAGCCGGACTCCGAGCAGGCAGCACGGGGGGTGGGGAAGGTGGGGCAGCTCTCTCCTGCTTAGCCCTGCAGCTCGGGGGAAGCAGGGGCTCTCTCCTGCTTGGCCCCGTGGCTCAGGGGAAGCAGGGGCTCTCTCCTGCTTGGCCCCGTGGCTTGGGGGAAGCAGGGGCTCTCTCCTGCTTAGCCCTGCAGCTCGGGGGGAAGGCGGGGTAGCTCTCTCCTGCTTAGCTCTGCAGCTCGGGGGAAGCAGGGGCTCTCTTCTGCTTAGCCCTGCAGCTCGGGGGGAAGGCGGGGCAGCTCTCTCCTGCTTAGCTCTGCAGCTCGGGGGAAGCAGGGGCTCTCTCCTGCTTAGCCCTGCAGGTCGGGGGAAGCAGGGGCTCTCTCCCGCTTGGCCCCGTGGCTTGGGGGAAGCAGGGGCTCTCTCCTGCTTGGCCCCGTGGCTCGGGGTGCTCCCATCCCCGCGTGCCACCGCTGCAGGAGCAGGCAGGCAACATCCCTGGCTCCCATGGCTGCCGCAGGTGCCGGCGGGCTCTGTGCCCCCCCTGCCACCGAGCGGCAGCGCCGAGCTGGGCCACCCAGCCCTGTCGGCAGCCCTGAGTCCTCACAGCCCAAGCCCAGCCAGTAAACCCTGCCCTGCCACGGTTCTGTTACTAATTGGCAACTTTGTTGCACGCGGGTCCTCGCTGCGAACACAGAGCGACTTATACTCGGGTGCGGTTTATTTATGGACAAAAACCAAAATGTTTGCTAACACCCGGCCATGCGGCTTATACTCAGTGCGGCTTGTATTCGTGAATTTACTGTACTTGAAAACACAGAGTTAGTTTTTTTAAGACTTATAAAAAGAGAAAATTTGTCTTTAAAGTAAGTGGAAGGACAGGTCATTTTCAATAGGACTTTGTTTTCCGTAAAGAAAGTAACACTACAAATTGTCAACAACTACAGTCGTGATAACTCTATTGAAATGGAAATGAGCTCATCATTAATCTCTGTGAGCTTCGGATTTAAGTTTTAATGACAAAAATAGCCATTATGTGAATATAAGTAAAATGCATTCTGTAATTGCTTTAATTAACCCAGTGCCCCTCTGCAGAGCTAGCTGATGAGCTGACACCCTGACTGGCTCAGGGAAAAGTCCTGCAAAAAGCTGTTAGAACCTGTAAAATTCATCTAGTGAATTATGCATGCTTGAAGACGTTCTGCCAGAATGAGTTTTTGTTGGTACCTATGGCTTCTAGACTAATGCAAGAAAGGACTTCAAAGAGGAAAGTCTTTGGAGGCTTTACCTGAGGGGCTTAAACATCAGCTGAATTCAGCCAAGTGTGACCTTGTTGATTTCAGTGACCTTGTGCAGACTTTGTAGTAAGGGTGGCCTTTCTTGTTCCAAAACAGCATTGGATTAGAGAAGCAGTGTAAATAACATAGCTGTGTGCTGTTACGACCTCTTTTAAATTCTGCTCTTGTAATCCTCGTATGGTCCATTTGTATGGTGCAGACCCTCTCACCCTTTCCAGTTTCAGAATTGTAATGGTAGGGGCTTTTTCTTAAGTAAGATAGAAGTCCTGCAGTGTTGGTGGCACTTCCCTCACCTGTGAGTCTCCGAGCCTGCTGTCTGCTTCTGTGAGTCTGTGTGTATGTGTGTGAGTCAGGAGCTGGTACATCACATAGTGCAACACGAGCTGTGACACGGTACAATTTCCAACTTTAACTTGTCCTCTTAAATGCCCTCCTCCCATTCTCTATTATTAACTGAAGTGACAACCTACCTGGGTCAAAGACTCCTCTGACCTGCTTTTCTTAAAAGGACAGCCTTCAGTCCTGCTCTGTGGGCAATATCCAGGGTTTTTCAGTGTTCAGCAGTTTCATGCTGAGGCCAGTGTGTGTGGCAGCCAGGGCTTCAGATTTGAGCTCATCCTTGCAAGGGGCAGATGGGAGTAGTTACTCTCCTGTGCTGAAGCTGCAGTTCTCATGATCTTCTGAAATCTATTAACAGCAGCTTCTGCAGTCACTTTTCATTTAGAATTGGTTGTTTTGTTGTTCAGGACTTCTTCAATATTGGAACAGTCAGAAAATTTCTCTTTTAAGTATGCTGTAACAATGTTTTGAAACGCAACTGAATTGGTCTGGCTAAAATACTGCAATCTTTAGCACCTTCTACAATAGCTGTTGGGGTTTGAATTGCTGCTGTCATATATCCTTCCTTATCGTCTTGAAATCTGTGAGAAAATATTTGCGAGCCTTCTGCTGTTCCATCATTCAAACCTCTAAAAAAATACTGAGTGGAGCCAAACCAGGGTAGAACTCAGAGCTCCTTTTGAAAAACAATCCACTCTGTTTAACTGGTCCTCCGAAATTTTTTTGTTCAGCTGCAGATTTAACCTATGACATTTTTTGTTCACTGTAAAGTTAATTAAGAAACTATAATCTGGAATAATGTGTACAGCATGTGTCCTGTGCACTCCTCACTACTTAGCCAATAGGCTGCTCTTTTTGCCTTAAGGTTCAGCTTTTTAACCTAAGTTTTAGGTTAAGAATTGAAAAATGACCACATCGTTTAATGAACAACTTTCACACATTGTAATGTGTTTTTATAAGTGTTGATTTTTCTCTGTTTTATTATGAATCAAGTATATCTTTAAAAAGTAAGAATATGCCACTTAAAAAGAAAAAAATCCCTCTATGTTGTCAGTAATTCTGATTTTTTTCTCCTTTCCTTTTTTGTTTTCCTACCCCCTAGTGTTTTATCCAAAGAGTGTGTCTGGGATGAAGGGAGACCATGGAAAATGTTTAGGAGAGAGAAAATCTTAAAAATGGGAAAAAAACCCTTTAAAAAAAAAATCAGTGAAAGTCTACCACTTGCAGGTGTTTAAAATTAAATTCTATTTAAATTAAATCCTCAATAGTTTTTTGGCATACTGAATCATTGCTGCTTTACTGGAGCATTTCTCTTTTGCCAAGACCCAGCACTTTCCATCCAAATTACCTCAGTTCCAACCTCTTCTCCTGCTGCTTTTCTTTGTATCTCAGTAGTTATTCCTAGTCATCTCTGGCTGGCAGTTTGCCTGCATATTAGGATTTCAGTTTCACCTATGCTTGAAGTATCAAAGGGCTCTTTGCCCTGCTCAAACCACTTTGCAACTTTTGTGTACAGCACTGTGGGTATTTTTTATGTCAGACTTAGAATATTTGAGAATATTTTGTTATGGGGTTTGCTGTTTCTTAAATGCTACAGGCATTCTCTTAGACAGTGAGGTTTAAACATTTTGGAGCTGATGCATTAAATGCCAGCACCTGCAATTTTTTTGTTGTTACTCCTTATTGTCTGATGCTTTTACCAAACAGCCAGAATCAGTCCTTACACAAGCAGCTGAGCTGGTGCTTCTTATTTACATCTGTTTCAATACATTTTAGTTTTACTTTTTGTATTTTCTGTAAAACTTGACTTACTGTTTATCTTTTGATATTTATGTGTGGGTATTTCTTCTCCTTTGAGGGCACATGTGCTTCCTTTAGGGCTCAATTAACATTTTTAGTTGAACTATAGGTTAGCCTATGAATATTGCCTTATCTATTTTCTTTTAATATACAATTTCACTTTCCTTTTTTTATTAACATATCTGAAAGCACTGGAGACCTGTTTGGTGCTCAAACCAGAAGTCTTATATACTAAATTCAAAATGTATTTCTTTAATGACAGCACAGAGTATGTACCTAGAGCAGGGTCTCTCTTGTGTCTGCCTTAGACCTCAGAGCTCTTGAATTCCAGATTACAATAATTTCACGACCATAAGGCGCACCGGACTATAAGGCGCACTTTTTTTTTGCAGCGAGGCTCCACCCCCAGCTCACCTCGCGCAGTTGCTGGCTGAGGCCCCGCCTCAACCTGGCAGCCATGGGACCCCGGGCCCGCCTCCACCCGGCAGGGGCGGTGCCGTGAGCTGCCGGGCTCCCCTGGACCCAGCAGCCATGGGCCCCCGGGACTGCCTGGACCCGGGAAGGGGGGTGCCGCGGGCCCCCTGGGTGGCATTCACCAGGCAGCCATGGGCCCCCTGGTCCGCCTCCACCCGGCAGGGGCGGTACCGCAGGCCTCCGGGCCCGCCTCCAGCCCGCTGCCGTGGCACTTCCGGCTCCCCCCACGGCTCACAGCTCACACTTCCGGTTTGGCAAATTTCGCAACTTTGTACATTAGATAAGGCACACCGGACTATAAGGCGCACTTCCGGGTTCAAGGGAAAATTTTAGTGAAAAGGGTGCGCCTTATAGTCTTGAAATTACTGTATTTATTTTCTGCTTAAACATTAGATCAGCTAAGGCAGATACGGTTGTGTTTTGTGGTTTTTTATTTTTTGTTTTGTTTATTTATTTATTTATTTATTGCCTCAGCTCCTTTTTATGCAAAATTTGGGCAAAGGAGCTACTGCTTCCATTTGTATCCACTATCCAGTATGTACAGAAAGTATTCTAAACTCAGTATTCTAACTAATACTGTTTTCTTAGCTGTAGAAAACAATTTTTTAAAATTTTTCTTTTTGTTTTTTTTTAGTTCTTATCTTCACAATAAACATTTACTCTCTGAATGTATGAACTCTAGTGACCCTTGCACTGATTTTTAAGTTCATTTCTTTTCATTGCTATTTGGGGTTTGAAATACCTTGTATATATTATGATCTTGAACATGATCAGACTGAAAAACCAAGGAATTTTTCTCACTTTAATTCCATTTCAGCGCTTCTATGAATCTAATCTACCTTCAAAAATGCTAACAATCAAAAATATTATTGCATGATTTTTTTAGCATTAGTATTCCTTGTAATGTAACCTATGTCCAACATGAAAGAAGAAGATTAGAAAAAAAAGATAAAAAAATTAAATTTTTGTTCACCGAATTGAAGGGGTTTTTTATCTGCAGTTTAATTCAGAATTATAATATATCATGTGTTGTATATTCCAATAGGACCTAGGAAATTCTGGTATTATAAGATGTATGTTTTGTCAGTAAAACATGAACCACAGAATATACAGCTTATTGAACCTTTAAGAGCATTTTACAGATAGTTAAGGGGAGAACTGGGTTTCAAGAAAAAAAAGAAAATTAGAAAGACAATGCAATTTAAGATAATAATAAGTAATAGAAGAGGAGAGGTAAACAAAAAGTATTTGACAGATAAACCAGCAGTGTTTACAGCCTGTGCATCTGTGACCTACCTCAGATCTGCACCATTTTCATCCTTGACAACCAGTTGCCAAACCATCCATCCACTGCTTCCACTGAGAAATGCCTGATCTCATGTTTATTGACATACAGAGGAGAGATCACCGCACTTATTTGTAAATGTTGTTTCATCTTCTTATTTATCTATAGATCTTTGAAGTGCATGCAGCAGGTAAAATACATTTCTATATGGGAAGGAAAATGGGATGTTTATACAGGATGGTACCTTTATTTGAAAAGTCTGAAGCAGCTGTACATTATAGCATAGACTTCATAAATAAATGTACAGAGCATACTATCAGTGCATACTGAGAAGTGTAGGGAGTTCTTGAGAAAATAATTACTTTACCATATCCTATGGAGTGCTATCCAATTTACCAGCATTAATAATTCTCCTTATGAGTAATTTTGTACTTTTCACCTCTCAGTCATTCATACAGTACGAAACCCCTGCATGAAAAGTCAAAAGATAAAACATTACATTGCTGGTTCAATGAAACAAATGGCAGTCAGAGAACTTTTGTCTCAACACCGTAATCAATATTACAACCAATATTAGTTCATTTCTCTATTTGGTCTTTAAAAAATAGTTTCTGAAGGAGTGATAAAACCTCAAAGTGAATAATGTCATTCTCTGTCACATTATTAATAATTTTTAAATGGTAAAAAGTGTTCCAACTAATTTCAGGTTTTAGTTTTGAGAACAATAATTCATCTTTTCCATTTGAGTCTGTGTGCATGTACACAAGCCTTTGTAGTCATGGAAGTGATGGGAAGCACTTCTTTTTGCTCCAGGGATTAAGCTTCTCTCCAGAGTCTTGCTGTTAGTGTTTCAGAGGAAAGAAAAGACACAATAGAGGGAATCTCAGACAGAGTGTCTGTTGTCTTCTGCAATTCCTAGACTTTGCAGAACTGGTCATTGAGATTTTACATCAAACATGAATTTCTGAAGCTTTTTCCTTGCCACAAATGATTCACACAGAGACTTAGTGGAATACAAATTTAAATTTCCCTTTGAATAAATCATTCAAATCTGGCTTGGAACAACAGTTTTTAACTTCATTTTTTGACAAAGAACTTAATACCCTTTATTAGTTCATAAATGAATAAACTGCATGTGCTTTGTAGTTAAAGTATTTTAAGACTTTTTCTATAACACATAAATTTGTAAGCACAGATTTAAAAAGCATTTTGAGAAAGTTTTGTCAGCCAGACCTTTATGAGTCCTTTTATGGGCTAGACACAATAAATAACAATAAATCTGTTATTTAGTTTCTTATTAGTCGTGCTCTCAAATATCCCACATCAATTCTAATGGACAAAATAAATATTTAGGATTTCTATTTTTCATGTTTGCATAGTTTCGCTGTAATGACAATTACCAGTGCCAGTATTTATGATAGCAGTTTCAACTGCCATGGAGTTGTTTCCTGGTGCAGTGCTGTGTTTTGGATTCAGTATGAGAATGATGTTGATAACACACTGATGTTTGGTTGCTGCCAAGCAGTGCTTACCTCAAATCAGGGACTTTTCAGTGTCCCAGGCTCTGCCAGTTAGGAAGTGCACAAGAAGCTGCAAGGGAGAATGGCCAGGACAGCTAAACCGAACTGACCAAAGAGATATTCCACACCATGCAATGTCATGGTCAGGACATAAACTGGGGGGAATTTGGTAGGAGATGCCAGTGGTGGCTTAAAATTGGCTGGGCATTGGTCAGTGAGAGGGGAGCAATTGTATTTTGCATTTCATGTCTTTTTCGGGTTTTGTTCGTCTCTTTCTTTGTTGTATCTCATTTAATCTCATTATTGTTCTCATTATTATTATAATAGTGAATTATTACTATTTTAATGATAATTTGTATTTTATTTCAATTATTAAACTATTCTTATCTCAGTCCAGAGATAAGGTTTTTCCTTTTTTTTTCCAATTCTTCTCCCTATCCTAACAGAATGAGGGTGGGATCAGTGAGCAGATGTGTGGGACTTAGCTGCCAGCTGGAGTTAAACCACAACAAGCATAGAACAACACTAGACTACTTTTTATATTTCTGGTCACCCACACGCATGGCCTTTATTTAGAACAATGTGGGGAAGAGCTAGTTTCTAAGACCATAGAGAACATAGCAAGTTCACCTTGCAAAAACAGAGCAAAAAAGTCTTCACCTTTTTCTTATACAGAGCAAATTATAAAAGGGTAATAATTATTGTACCTGTCTTGCTTGCAGAGGGTACAAACACAGTGCATGTATTTTTAAAAACTTCACAGCTGGATTTCAGTAGGGGTAGAAAATTAAATACACTGAGAGCATTTGGCTATGACCTAATTCCACCATAGAAAATAAATTTCTTGGTTTACTAATGTCTGCTAGCATTAAACTCATTAAAGTAAAAAGATTGAATTTTATTATCTTGGCAATACTGTACTAAGATAAGAAAAATCAACTTTTATTTCAATTAAAATGATTATTTAAAAAACATATTTTATTTTCTAACAGTGAAAAGTATTTAATATTTCCAGCATGTATTTTTCTATATTTACTAGCAATTCAACAAAATAAAATTAAATCTGATTTATTTTATACTCTTAATCGACCTCCAATGGAAGCTCTGGTGAAGTATCAAGAATAAAAAATATTGGTCTTCCACACTGGAGAGTGAGCCAAATTTTGCACTCTTCTGTAAATTTTAAAGTAGCTTTATACTTCTGTATTTCACTTAAAGAGCAAACAGGATGCTTAAGGATATGCCAGATATATGGGAGGACCCAGGACCTGAATGCATGCCTTGGTTACATCCTAATCCTACACTGGGATGAAGATCACTGTGACACACCAGTGGTCTTCCATTCCCCATTTTATGTGGGAAGGAAAACTGGGTCAAAGTGTACTCTGGGAGAGGCTTCAGTAAGGATTTCATAGCTCTGTGTCAGCAGGCTCCAAGGCAATGTCCAACCATGCAGCTGTGACTACAAGAGTTTTTTTGTGCAGCTGCCTTTGACCTGGGCTAGATAAAAAATTAAAGAGTGAGATTGAGTCTGCAGGAAGAGCTTTCAGGAAAAAAAACCCAACTTGTCTAGAAAACTGGGGTACTCTATGTTCGTATTTGTGTACAAACAGTGGAAGGACTATATCATGGACTGATTTATATGAGGAGGTAAAGGCAGACATACCAGATTATTGGAATCTGGGGACTGATGATGTATTGTTAGAAGATTGAATTCTGCTTAATCTTCTACTTAGTTTCTACAGCCAAGCTGAAATTGGTTGGATGACTGATTTCAGGTTATATTAATGTTTGGATCTTGGCTGCAGCAGTTCAAAAGCAGACACCTTGCTCCTTCTGCTGTCTCTGCTTTGGGAGTGGGAGCCTTCAGAAAAAGGCTAGAACCTGAAATTGAAGGCAACATCAATTTTAGCTGTTCTACCTAAATGTGTCTTCATCCTGGAGTCAGCACTGATAGATTTCCTGGATAGCCTGATGTTGAAGACATGGAGGAAGTTGAGGTCTTTCCTTGTGAATGTGCAAATTCCATCTCTCTCTCTCTCCTCGTCACCTTTCTCTTCACAGAGCTTTTAGCTAAAAACTACTGAAATACTGGACAAAAATACTTTAGCATATTTTAGGGATTTTTAAAAGTGGTTTTAACTCGACTTCTATGGAGTTCTGTCTCTAACCCTTGTCCTACATCCTGGTAACTTGATTAATGAATTTCTATAACACACATATCTAGTCACATATGACAAGAAGATGAATCCAATATCTGATTTTCAGTTGGCTTCATCTTATAATTTAAGTATATCTGCACTGTATGTTTTTCCTTCTGGTGAACAGACTTATCCAAGTGTCATACTCTAAACTTTTCTGAGTGGCCTTAATATGCTTTCATTGAATAAAATGTTATGGAATCTCTTTGTGCTGAAACATTAAAACTTCCTGGGAATTTTCTGCCTTGTGTAGGGCTACAGAAACTCATGGGTACCTTCCAAAAGTGGTGGATTTCCAAAAAGAAATCACCAAAAAAGGTGAGCATTCTGCAGATTGAAGCACACCTGTTCTCTTTTTTCAGAGCTAAGCCTCTCAGAACCTGAGGCAATTCAGACAGATATCTTATGGACACAAAGGGTGATACCAAACTAGGTTTTGGAGTCTTCCCTCTGAAAAGTCTTTTTTTGTCTGCAGGCTTCCTCCAAGTTTATTTCCTTTGCCACCAAATAATATTTCTCTTGTTTTCCTTTTTTTCCCCCGTGACTCCATCCCCTTTCCCTCAAAAGATCTTATTAGCTAATAAATTCCTGACTCAGATCCATACATTTAAATAACATTCTTTTGCACGAACAGCTAGGTTCTCCCTGGAACTAATTTGAAACTTAGCAGACAATATTCTTTCAAGTATGTTCCTGTGTTACATTCTTGTACCTCAGAGTTTCCCAGGTTACTGAGCTCTTGTATCAACGTCAGAGGCTGTAATACTTTCTGCACCTCTGCTCTTCAGTAAAGTGAATAATTGAACCAAGCAGCTTCTGCATTCCCCTGGGCACAGGAATCAGTGGTAGTTCTCAATAATTATATGAATGGTGGAAGCCCATTTTGAACTTCATGCATTCCTCATAACAGCTGGGCACAATGTAATTCTTAATTTCATCTCCCTGATGTACTGTAATTAATTAGAATGTGTGCCCTTGATTTGAGCTATGGTTTTATATCTTGATGCAAATTCACTTAGTCATAGTCATCAGCATATCCAGGTGACAAAATGGAAATATCAGTGTACTCTTAACTTCCTTGTATGGACTTTTTTTAACTTCATTTTTTCCTTTCATTTTAGTTTAATTTAATTTCCTTTCATTCAATTGATTAAAAAAATGTGATTTTTTAAAAAGAGTGTGGCAAAATTCTAGAATGTATTTTCTTACATGCATAGCTCTCTCTGTCTTTTCCCAGGATTTTAATCTCTGTCTTTGCAACCTTAGGATTTTCAATATTTATGTGCAATGCAACTACAGTTTTTATGTGGTGGTTGTATAAATATGATGCTAAGACTGTCCTCGTAAGCAATAACATCAAGAAAACCAAGACCTGACTAGGCATATGAACCATATTTCAATATGATTATACATATGCATTAAGATTCAATCTTTTACTGCATAGAGTAATGCTGTTAAGGGGACAAAATATGAGCAGTGCAGCCAAGTATCTTTTGGAGCACAGCTCAATTTAATAACAAATTATTTCTGATATGAGGGCAACAGGTCACGAATATTTTTTTGGTTGGAAGAAAAAAAGAAGAATACATCTCTATATTTGTGCTTTAGGTAAAAGTCTAGGTGCAGATTAGAAATGAATTAAACTGTAAGATAATATCCAGGATCTTATATTGGATTTTGAAATTATCTGTAATGTTGTTTTTCTGGTATTCAGCCCATGTATATTTACCATACAAGTTGTGCTACCCACTGCAAGCATAAATTAGTTCTGCTTTCTTTCAAATCTTCTGTAAAGTATGTCTTAAAGTGAAAAGGTGAGATCTTCTATGCTTTGACCTTTTCATAAAAAAACCCCAACAACTGTATTTAGATGTCCTTTATTTTGTTTTTTAAAATTATATTCAAATAGTATACTATTTTCTTTTAGTGGAACAATACATAGAGGAAAGATATTTAGACTAGAAATTTGTCAAAACTGGTATTTGAAGATAGAACTTGAGTTTCTCTTCTTTTATGACTAGGTAACCCACCAGTTGAACAAGGGAAGCCAGTTGATGTAATCCTTTTGGATTTCAGTAAAGCTTTCATTACTGTCTCTCACAGGATTCTTCTGGACAGAATGTTCAGCACACAGCTGAATAAACACATCACGCAGTGTATGAGGAACTGGTGTACAGGTGAGGCACAAAGCATTAAGTGAATGTGGTGACATCAGACGGGAGACCTTCCACTACTGTGGTTCCTCAGGGATCCTCCTTAGGCCCACCCAGCAGCTTCATTAACGACTGGGACACAGGACTGGAAGGGACACAGAGCAAGTTCACAAATGATACAGAGCTGGGAGGAGCTGTTGACTCCCTCAAAGGCAGGGATGGCCTGCAGAGAGACCTTGATAAATTAGAGTATTGGGTAATCACCAACCATATGAAGGTTAACAAGGCAAAGTGCTGGATTCTGCACCTGGGATGGGGTAGTGCTTGGTGTACGGACAGACTGGGAAATTAAATGCTAGAGAGCAGCACTGTGAAAAGGCACCTGGGGGTCCTGGTCAGTGGCAAGTTGAACATGAGTCAGCAGTGCCTTGGCAGCCAGGAGGGACACCTGTGTCCTGAGGGATCAGGCACAGCATGGCCAGCCAGGCAAGGGAGGGGATTGTCTTGCTCTGCTCTGCAGTGGGGTGGCCTCACCTCGAGTACTGGGGCAGTTTTGGTCATAGCAGTACAAAAAAGACATTTATCTACTAGAGAGTGTCCAAAGAAGGGCCATGAGGATGGTGAAGGGCTTTGAGGGGAAGCCATATGAGGAGTGGCTGAGATCACTTGGTCTGCTCAGCCTGGAGGAGACTGGGGACACCTCATTGTGGTCTCAGCTTCCTCATGGAGGGGAAGAGGAGGGGCAGGCACTGATTCTTCTCTGCGGTGGCAGTGACAGGACCTGAGGAAATGGCCTGAAGCTGTGCCAGGAGAGGTTTAGGTTGGATATTAGAAAAGATTCCTCACCCAGAGGGTGGTTGGGCACTGGAACAGGCTCGCCAGGAAGTGATCACAGCACCAAACCTGACAGAGTTCAAGAAGCACTTTAACAACACTCTTGGGCACATAATGTGACTCCTGGGAATAGTGCTGTGCAGGGCCAGGAGTTGGACTCGATGATCCTTGTGGATCTCGTCCACCTCAGAATATTCTGTGATTCTGTGTTTCAGTATTTCTTTGTGATTCTGTGTGGACAATTCAAAAAGATGAACACTGCCATGGAAGAGAAAAGACCTGAATTAGTATTCATTAAACCCATTAGTATTCAAATATGGCTATGCTTTGATTTGCCTGCTTCTAATCAAATCACATTGATTTTAGATGAAGTCTTTATCTTTTTCTTTCTCAACCTCAGCTGACTAGTGGGATTCAGTCTGGCAAAGTCCTTGGTGTTTGTTTTATTACTTCCTTGCAGGCTGACACCTTAATATAGATTTTGTAGGAAAATATTTCCATTTTGCCACAGTTCTATTTAACTTTATCAAAGAATTGCAAAATTATTGGATCAACAATTTTATCTGTCTGTTTTATAAAGCCAAGATTGTGGATAATTCCTATACAATGGAAAATTTATATTTCTTTCTTAAATAATCCAAAGGGAGTGTGTTGGTATAGTATTGAAATCCATTATCGCATATTAGATGACTTTATATTCTCTATATATTAATATTGCAAAAAAGGAAAATATAAATTCAAGGCTGGTCTAAGAAAATAAGGTCAAATAAATAGATAGAAAGTTTAGCTGATCTACTGGATCAGATAAAATATACTTTTTTCATTTTCAAAGGGAGAATAACCAGGGCAAAGGTGGAATAGTTTTCAAACAACAGAAAATATATAAATATTGTATAAATAGGTGTTAGATTTCATAGAAATTACTTACAGCAGGTCCTTAAAATGCCTACTTTGTTCGGACTTTTTTGAAAAGTATGATGATTATACCATGCTTTTTTTGACCAAAAGTACTGAAAACCATGTTTATATCATTCCTGCTAAATCTTTGAGCACAGTTTTACTTAATGGATAAATATGTCTGATGCTTGGAGTATGTCTCTTGGCACAGGCATGTGTGTGTAATGTAGGTTAGATGAATACATGGTTGGCTCATGTTTGCAGGGTTTGGTATCTGGCACAGTGTAACCAGATCTCATTCTTTAGAGAAAATTGATGTTTTTCAGAGAGTGTCCAAAGGAGTAGCATGCAGGCATGCGTTTCTTTAAAGGCACATTCTACCTAAATGTGTGAGGTCTCTGCTCTGCTTTCTTCCACCTGAGGAGACTTAAACCCCTGTCCTTCTCTGCAGAACATCTGATGCTATTTGAAACTGGAGCAACCGGAATAACTTACTGCCTTCCCTGCTGAAGCAGACACACACTACAAAGATTTTCTGGGCTCAGAGGAGAGTCAGAGTAAACCTAGTTTAAAGCAGTAGGGAAACCTGAAACCTCATGACTGCTTCACAGGCTTATTGTATTTTATACAATGATATTTCCTTGTAAGTTCACAGTTAATAGACACTGAAGTTAAAGCTCTGGATACCACAGACAGGGCTGACACCGCTTCTTTCCCCTTTCTCCCCTGCCCTACCTTGTAAATAGGAATGTCTGAAATTTCCCACTTTATGGCCCTGCTTAACAAGCTTTTAATTCTGTCAGACTTCAAGTACATGGATTGAATTTCTTCATACAGTCAGCCTTTTGTATCTGGGGAAGGCATTTACCTCTTCCTGTGCAAGGGCTTAAAAAAATTTACTTTCATATTACCATGGTTTGTATACAATCTGCAGTGGGTTTAGTAGCTGGTACCTCTGAAGAGACATTCCTCAGTGCCTGTGCTAGTTCATCACTATCCTGGATGCCTCTTGAACATCAGACATGGGCCATCTTTGAAGAGAGACTGAACATGCATCAATCCAAGGGCTGTGCTGCAGTGGAGCCTCACATCAGGACAGAAAACAGGCACAGAGAAGGTAGAGAGAAACTGCCTGACTGTAGGTCAGAGAAGACCAAAACTACAGTAGTGTGAAGACCTTTGAAACAGAAATAGGCAGGAAATTTGTCAGTAAAAACATGGAAAAAACCCTGGATAAATCACTTCCATGGTCTAGGGTTGCCTTTGTAGAGAAGAAGGATGTGCAATGGTCATGTACATGGGGATGTAGGGAGATACTAACCCAAAAACCTCCTGCCTATAGTTAGGAACAGAAATAAAGGGAAGGCCGGAACAGGCTGGAAAAAATGTGTCACAGGTGGGGACTGAAAAAGAGCAGAAAACCAACTCATTGTCCTAGAGCAGCTGAGACTAGATGAAAGGAGATGAGATGATCCCTGGGGAGAAAGAAAATCTGACTTCATGCAAGTAAATGCTTGAAGGAGGAGGCAACCATCCAAATGGGCAGGGAATGAGAAAGAAATGCCAGAAATACATGAAGGAGTGGGACCTAGGAAATTAAGTCTTGTGTTTTCATCCGTATCCTTCAGGAAGGAGTGAGGCAAGTCAGGCAAGATTTGGAGCAGATATTTCCACTCTCCTTTGGCTCCATTGTTGGAAACAGCCAACAGTTTACCTCATTTTCTCTCTCCTCCTCTCTTCTCCCTGCAAACTAAGTCATGTATCAGCCTTCTTTTAGATTTTCAATTTTTTTATGCCTGTAAAGAGTTCCTATTTCCTGCTTGAACAGGGTCTTACATTTTTGTAAGCCAAGTACCTTCACAGATGGAAAGTCTGACTCCCAGGATGCCAGGATTATGATGCTTTCAAATCAAATACCTTGACAGGGTGAAATATAGTTTCTTTTCATATTTATGTGAAGTGCCTGTTCCCTCATGAATGACTTCTTACTCATCTTAAGCCTTATTATTTGAATTTTACCAGCTCAGGAGAGGGTCCTATCAAAACAGTCTGTGTCATCTTCAGTTTTACAAACTGATCATGGAAAAGTCAAAGGAGGGGAAAAGTCAAAGGAGGGGAAAAGTCAAAGGAGGGGAAAAGTCAATGGAGAGGAAAAAATGGATTATATCTATCAGAAAACTGACAGGAGGATCATGGCAAAAGTGAAAAACATGGAGTTTTCAAAGAGCAGTGAGACATTAGGCTAGGCAGCATCGCTGGGGACCACAGATGTCAAATCTTTCTCACTGAACTCATTTTTTATGGTGTGTAGACCTGTTGAGCCTGCTAAGGAAAAAAGAACCTAGATTTGTCTTTCTCCTGCAAAGATCAACCCACATCACAGTTTTTAAGGTTACCTATGTTTCATACACTGAAAATGTTTTGCAAAATTCAGCAAGTCAGTAAATGTTTAAATTAATTTCTTCAACTATAACATAAAATTTGGGGAACAACGTGGAAAACTCTGCATAAAAGTGTTCCTATGTAGCAATAGATGTATTCTAGTTGCTTTACCTATATGTCAGTTGCAGTCCAAAGTATAAAATAATGATTATTTTTGCCCCTACACACAAAAGACCCAAACAGTAATTTTAATGAATCATAGAATTACACTATCATAGAATTCTCAGGTTGAAGTGACCTCAGTAAACATTTGGGACAAACTTTGCTGGCAAAAGCACAGTGTAGGCAATATGACCCAGCACCCTGTCCAACTGAATCTTAAAAGTGGCCAGCTTTGAGGAATGCATTTCCCACAATGGAAAGATTATTCCAATGATTGTTCTCATTGTGAAAATTGTCCTCATGCTCAATCAGAATCTCCTCAGGAGGAACTTGTACCCTTCACCTGTTACCTTTTCCATATGACTTCTTGACAAAACACAAGTCTCCATCTTCTTTGTAGACACCCTTTACACAGTGGAACATGGTAAGATGTCCTTAAGGCTTCTTTTCTCCAAGCTGGACAAATCCAGTTTTCTCAACCTCTCCTCACATCACAGGCTACCCAGTAATTTGGCCATCTTTGTTGCCCTTTACTACACCTTCTCCACTCTGTCCACATCTTTCCTGTATAGCAGGAACCACAACTGAACACAATATTCCAGGGGTGACCTGACCAGAACTGAGTAGAGTGGGATAGTTTATCTCTCCTGGTGTTGATGCAGCCAAGTCTTGTATTGGCTTTCTTTGCTGCAGTAACAAACTGTTCATTCAGACTGAGCTGAGCTGCTTGTGCACCAGGACCCCCAGGTTCCTTTCCATAGAGCTGCTCCCTAGCCAGGTAAATCCCCAGCCTGTGCTGCTCTCCTGGATCATGTTTTTCCATGTGCAGGACCTTATATTTGCCCTTATTTGCCTTCATAAGATTCTTGTTAGCCTAGTTTTTCAACCTCTCCAGGTCTTCCTGCAGGGTGGCTCTCCCTTCCAAAGTGTCCACTGGCTCACTCAATTTGGTGTCACTGACAAACTTCATCCAGGTACACTTGATGCCATAATCCAAACCACTGATGAAGATACTAAGCAGTGTTGAACCCAGTGTTGTTCCCTGGGGGACTCCGCTTGTGACAGGTGCCAGGGTGAAAGGGAGCAATTTACCAGAACCCTCCAGGTATGGGCAGTCAGCCCATTCTCCACCCATCACATGGATCACACATCCACACCATCACATACACGTTTCTGTAGGTGGAGGCCGTGGGAAACCATATCAAAAGCCTTGGAGATATCCAGGTAGACAATATTCACTGCTGGCCCCACATCAACCAAGTAGGTTCATCTGTTGTAAGAGACAATCAGGTTTGTCAAGCACGATTCGTACTTGGTCAGTCTGTGCTGGCTTTTCCTAATCGTGGGCTTCATTTGACAGATGGGCCTATAATTTCCTTGTGGATAGGGGTGATACAAGCCTTCTTCCAGTTTTTTGGGATGTCTCTCTGATCTTCATGACTTTTCAAAGACAAAATAACATATTAGTTTAAATTACCACTGAGAGTGAATTATTCTCAAATCTGATTACTTTGCACATGAAAATTTTGTTGTTGTTTTCACAACCCTCTACAATTTTCATGAAAGTAAATGTTTTGGGAAAATAGTCTTGTCATATGATCAATTTTAACATTAATATCACAGCAAGAACATTTAAAAATGTGAACAACCATTCTTAAAAATACTCTAAGTGATTAATGGAGTGAATGATGTGACCAGACAAATTTCGAAGGAAAAAGTAACATCATTGTTGTAAATGAAGTGTCCTGGACATTGTATTTCAATTTTCAATTGCAACATGTCTATGTCTCATCATAGTTTTGATATAGTAATGGAACACCAACAAATGCTCAGTAAGTCAACTCATTATCTTTGCAATATATTACTGCTCTGTAGTCAACATACTTTATAAAGTGCACCTTTATATGCCTTTATATTTTTCAAATGTCTTTGCATCAGACCTTCTTTAATTAAGTAAGTAATGTTTGAAGTTTCTCCTAGCCTCTGGGACTTGAGTCAACAACTTGCCTCTAGTTAAGGAGTACAAAAAAAAAAAGGTAAATTATTCTAGTTCTAATTTCTCTTTCTGAACCCTAGAGATAAACTTTTTTCTTGTTGAATTGCCTAAGAAATCCCATGTTACCACAACAAAGAGATGTAAACTTACTTCCTTTTGTCTATAAATATGACACAGACGTAGATTTTTTTTTTTACTCAACCTTACACCCTATCACTAGTCAGACAAGAGTAATCCCAGTGCTTTAGAACCCTGCTTTGAAGTGCAACATAGGACTATGTGAAGCAGAGTTCAAGACATACTGGCCATTCTTGAAATGTGGTGCTGAATGACTTCTTAGTGTGTTGGCTTCGTAGCATTTATTTTGCATTGGTTCTTTATCTCACTAGGAGCATATAGCAGGAAATTGAATTATGCAACAAGAATTTATTACTTTTTCATCAATATTTCAAAATTTTCTACTGTTAACTCATAAGGCGACATTTATCATAAGTTACTTTAAAAATGAACAACTGTGTTTGTGCCTTAAAAGATTTCGTAGCACCTTGACAAGATGAAGTGAATTCTACTTAGGGCTTGCTTGTCTTCCATTATGGCAACAGAGAGAATCCTAGCAACTAGACTTTTGGATAACTGAATTTTGGTAAACAAACCTGTGTATCTTCCCTTACACATCATTCACTTACTGCTTTTGTAATTTTGATGAAAATAGACTTTTATCCTGAGCCAATCCACCTAATCTGAGCCAAATTGAGTTAATGTAAATGTCCCTTAATTTCTGAACTTTAGTCCAGTTATGGCTTATACTGTCTTCTACTTTCTTTCCCTTTATTTTGTTTAGTTTTTCTCTTTCTAAAATAAATGTGGGCATCTCTTTTGCTATGCTGATAACTAATATTAATTATATGCGAAACTATATCCAAAAGAAAAAAATTTTAACATTTCTTATTGGAAGATCACACACACAAAACCCCCAAATCACTGCTCCCAAGGCAGAGTTTCATATTCTTGTGCTTTGCAGCTCTACAACTTGCCTGTCAGTTAAACTCATTATAAGTCCTACACTGCCCCTGTGAACTTCTTTTTGTCTTGTATCTCAATACGCTTTTATGTGATTTTGTGGGTGGACACATTTATCAGCTGAACTTTTTTTAGTGAGAAATTATATTTTCATTCAACTTCATTGCTAAGAGATACTTCTAGGATGCATATGCAATAATTTGAGGAGTTTGCAGCTGGTGAGACAATCTACATACTTCTCTGTTGTGATGTAATTTTATTATATTAAGCTTCCGTTGCATGATGATGATTGTAAGTAAATTTATGTGAAACATAAAGTATTTTAGAATTAAAGACTTTCATAATCAATCTCCTCCTATCTATAACTATGCATTTTCTGCTTGCAAAGTCTGAATTTTAACAAAGGCAGAAATCAAGAGATACCCAAATTTGCATGGTATAGTGTCTCAGAAAAATCTTACCTTGAAAGAATTCTAAAATAAAAGCATTTAAAATTTGTTGCTGTAGAACAGCAGTCTTCTTGCAGGCTCACAGAGCCATCTCACACCAAGTAATACTTTTAAGATTCCAATAACCACTCAAAAATTTTAAAAGAACTTTTCATCATCCTTGTCGGTTTTGATTATTTAAATATTTAATTAAATTAAATCACTTCAATATTTTATTCACTATTATTCATGTTTATCTTTTCTAACTGTGGAAGCGCTATTGTTAGATTAAAGCAGAGCGAAGACTCAGGATTCTTATACAGAAAGTACAGTAATTTCATGATCATAAGCCGCATCATTTTGACTAAAATTTTAGGCTGAACCCAGAAGTGTGGCTTATAATCAGGTGCGGCTTATAATTATTGAAAATAATTTATTATTGAAAATAATATTGAAAATAATATTATTGAAATGTGATGGTCAGAATTCCTCTACTTCATAAAATACATTATGCATTTCAGTATTTCCTCTGAAGAAAAGACAATACCTAGATGCAAAACATCATATTGGTAATCGTTATTATGGCTGGATTGAAATGAATTACTCCTGGATGTATTTGAGTGGAAAACACTGAATCACTCTGATGACTCTGAAAGTGTGGAAATGTCATGAAAAGAGAAGGCTTCCTAAGAAATTTTAAAACTGCTCCTAGTATTTGATAAGATCATTCATTAGATCATGTATTCGATTACCACATTATTTTAAAAACTAACTGGGTTTTTATAGAAGGCTGGAGATAGCATCTTAGATTTGAGTACGTGGCCTTTTGAACCTTGCACTTAACAATATTGATATCTTTACTATCACCTCCATTCTCTACTCCTTTTCCTTTCAATAAAAGCTGACTTGTAGGCAAATTAATTATGTGAACACCATGCAATCTGCTTTCATATCAGAAAATTGTGTTTAATGGAATTAATTGAAATATAAAAATAACTGACCTCATGTTTTGGTATGCTGAATTACATTTTACAAATAAAAATTTTTCAGACATCCCTATTACCTCACAATAAAATTTTGAAGCACTTCAGCACTTTTCAGCTAGATTTTAGACAAACTTAGAAGCCTATATTATGTAGAATCATCCTGTGTAGGACTATTCTGCTAAGAAAATGATTTTTATATCTCATAGGCACCACCCTTGTTTTAAAGTTTTACGCATTTCATGAACCTGATGTATTATATGTATTTTGTCCTAAGGGTCTGTATAATGGACTTTTTATTATGATCTAGGGGGAAAAAACATGACAGGGGAGAGTTTTGCTTGTATGTTACTACTTTTTTGGTCTTGCGATAAGGTCCTATCTACTTATCTTTATGCCAATTTAAAGGATATTATTAGTCCATAAGAATGACTTATCTGCTCTACTGACAGAATAGAGATGTCCTTATCCTTTTGTACCCTATCTACTGTCTTCAGCAGATACACATAAAAGTACATGAAATGAAGGAGTTGTTTCTGTCTTCATAAATGTTTAAGTTAGGAACAGACCTTCCTGATTCTCTGATTCTAACCTTCTTTAGAGCAAGAGTAAAAAAATTTCATCCAGTAGCACCTTCCTTAGAGCCATCCAGAGTCTTGACAGCAACAGTTAACAGATGTCTGGGTGTTCTGGCAAGTAAAGAAGCCCCCTGGGCTGTCATTAAAATTGCGTAGTTTACTTTTCATCTAGCTATATAAAAAATAGTGCACCATTTCAGCAGCTCTTGTACCGTATGCAGTTAAGATATATTTATGCAATTTTAGAAGTGACATATCAAGCTTGTTCAAAGTCAAGAATTAAAAGTGTTGTTATTTCTTTTGACAAAAAAAAAAAAATCTCTGAAGATCATGTTATAATTACATGAAACTAAAGTGAATATATAGGGCAGATCAGTGAACTATGAAAAGTTTAACATAAGTAATGCTGCCAAAAGTTTCTCTAAAACTAAGCTAAACCTCACCAAAGGACCTAAACATCAGATTGTTGGCCAATGTAATTGTAGCAAAATTTCCAAAATCATTGCTTGAGGTGTGGTTGATAGAGGAATGTTTTATTTTATTTAAGTACTTTGATTTTGATATGTTATATAAATATATATAAATATATGTGATATATGTCCAAGTTTGAAAAATGTATTTGGGTTTATTTTGTTCTCTTCAGGATCACACAAGCATTGGTTGTGCCCCTTCTTCACATGTCATGTTCTCTCCTCTCTGATTGCTGCAATGTGGACACAAGTATATAAGGCAGAAAAAGAAAGACTCTGTTGCATCTAAGTATTGTTTTCCACACAAATCCTGAAATTGGAGCCTAATTTACCTGGTACCAAGTCTCCAAAAGCCATAGATTTGTAGGTTAAGTATTTATTAAGCAGGGTCCATGAGAAATGAGAAATACAGATGTAAATGGTGATGTTTTTTGTTACCAGTTGTTGCTCTTTGCTTTTTATTCCCTCAGATATTTCCTGAGTGCTTAGGCACAGAAAGGAATATTTGATTTAATCATGACTAACTTGTAATAGTTAAGTCAATGAATGTGACAGAGATAAATGTTCTAAACCTACTATTTTCTTCTTGATAATTTTCTTAGAGTAGCTGACAAGAGAACTACTTTGGTACTTGTATTTCAGCTGATATAAGCTGCACCTTCTATTATGTTTCATGCCTCAAACATCCCAGAAAATCAATACTCCAAATGCATAGTGTGATAAATTTTATGGGTTAGACAGAAGAAACAGCAATAATTCTGAAAACAGCTGTTAGGTACTGCACTGCAAAGTACATAATTATTTGAACTGGGTAGAAGAAAGAGGTAAAAGTTCTTAGGTAAATTCAAAGAGAATATTTTCTAGTGGGAGTTGAATTTTTTTTTATAATTTCTGAAATTGTTCCTTCTGTGTAATTTATTGTCTTAGTCAAGATTTTTTAAATTCATTAGGTCAGATAACCTGCTGTTGCTGACCTGCTCACAAATAATTTCCTTTATGAAGTCATTTTAAAAGGAGGGAAGTAAATCTCTTGTTTCTGTAAAGCCATGATGTTTCACACAAGTTGAAAACTTGAAAAAAAAGCCTTCAAAAAACTTGAAAAAACCTTCTGATATAGCATAACTTTGTGAAAGGCATATAATCACTTGATAAGGTTTCCCATATAAAAACAATCTAATAATTTTTGCGTCCTCGTTTTATGTGTGATTCACAGTATCAGTTATTTAATAATTATTCATGAGAATACAGATGCACAAAGAAACTGATTAATCTTTACTATTTGGTAGAAAGAGAAATCCTAAATTAATATGCAATCTGTTCGAGTTTTCTCTTGCTTCTGCTTCAATTATATAAGTGTCATTTTGTCATCTGAGGAATGAACTGGTAATGGAACCAGCATTCCATCTGAATTATTTCAGGATGTCTAAAGCAGAATATTTGTAACAGATATCACTGTATTTTATAAAGGCATGCTAGCTGTCATGAGAGATCCCAAGATGTTTTGGGTCATGAGCCCAAAGGCTTCTGTCAGTGCCTGAGGATTTTTTGAATGTGTCATGGGCACCAGCACTGCTCAGCAGCAGTCAAAATGCCCTTGTGTTACCAACACTCTCCAGTCACAAACCCAAAACACAGAACCACACAAGATGCCATTAAGAAAACTATCTCCATCTGAGCCAGACCCAGCACAGTCTATTTTGGTGTTAATTTTGAGGTGAGAGCCTTGGTTTATTTTTGATCTTGAACACTATGAAAGAAAAAAGCTTCTGGAAGTAGGAAGCCACGGGTTTTGGAACTGAACTTCTTCAGCATTCAGATTGTGCTTTTTCCTAATTTGTATCAATCTTATATGAATGGCCACAAGAAATAAATTACCCCTTTATATGCGAAAGTAGGATATTGAACTTCAGTTCTCAATCTTATGCTGGAAAAAGAGTGAAACTTTGGCCAGATTATTATTAGAGAAATGGTTGAAAATGCTGGGAGTCCTGCATGACTAAACTGCATAGTGCATGTACAGGTTCTCATCTGTTTCCATGCAGCATCAACCAGCCAGCTTGATTAGCTCTCTGTTGTCTGACTCTCCTCACCCTGAAGAGAGTCACAGGCATGTGTCGGATGTGTTTCACTGTTTCTGGTCAACTTGAAAACTTCCAGTGTGTAGATTGTTAAATAAAAATAATTTTCAAGTATATTGGAGTCAGAAGTTGTTTATTTTTCTACATCTCCTATTATTTTATGTACATTTTTGTAAAGTTTTTGGCTCCTGTAATATGGTAATAAATATTGTGAAGAAATACCATATTTTTTCTATAGTAATCTGGATGGTAAGGTGCATAAAGATGGAAGTTATAATTGATCTGCATCTGTAGCTACTGCATTAATGCCATCAGACTGATTCACTTTCTGTTTGGTAATATAAACAAAAATTTTCAGTAATTGCTTTAAAAACATTCAGATATTTTGTTTAATTATTATTTTTACTAAAAATGTACAGTATGAGAAAGTATGGAAATTAGAGTCACATAAGTAGTTTGCATTGACATCAGAGTGTAGAGTAAGCATAATGCTGACCAGAAAATTTCTAAAAGCTGTTAATAAGATTCCAATAATTGAAAGTTTAATATAAAAAAATCCCAACATATGTTGCTCAGACTATGATTATATTTTCTTTCATTTCTGAATTGCATGAAAGACTACTATAGCGCTTATTAGAACAAGGTACTTATTAAGCTGAGAGAGTCTTCAGGAAATAAGTTTTTCTTTTTCCTACCAAAGAAGCCTTAAATAGTTCACTTGCTTTCCCCAGACAGCAAGTCTCTCAGGAATGACCCAAATATTTTCCTTCAGAATCTAATAAAAACTGTTCTTTTTCAGACAGAAAGGTCCCTATGAAGATACTGTTTCTCCAGCAGCAGAACCCCAGAGAGATTATGGAAGCCTGTTTGCTTCCTGGCAAAGAATTTCTCAGGCATTTTGTAGAGCCAAGACATATTATTCCCAGCAAGAATTGTCAATAATGGATTTTTTTTTTTCTGCATTAGGGATAAGTCAATAGAGAATTACTTTCAGATTTTTTGAGTTTTTCTCAATTTATTATCTCTGTTACTGATTCAAACAAGACAATTCTGCCTTTCTGTTCCTGATCCAAGCATAGTTTTGTGTATTTTTATCCGTAGCAGAATCCAAACTTTATAACACAGGTTGCTGTGATACTTCATATTATTGTTTCTTTTAGCTGAATATATTCGAATTTCTGTTGAATTGGCAACCAATTTGTTGTAAAGTAGATCATATCCCAAAGCACTGAATTTATCAGCATGAGTTTGATCTGCCATTTACCACTATTGTAAAATAACTGCATTTCAGATAAGCTGTATAAAGTGTAACTTTTTTAGTATGAAATGAGACTTCAATCACTGCACTGACATGTCTGCTCAAACTGTTTCCATGTATTCTCATGGCTTCATATGCCTTCCTTATTTAACTAAAGTTATAATGCATACAGTAGGAGTTAGCAATTGAAATTAGAATTCAAATTCCAAGCCTTTCATTCTTCAATCACTTTCTCTTACCCCTACGTAATTTCTTAACACAAAACGTTTATTACATTTTTTCACATTATTCTTCTTCTAGAACTGAGTATTGTCTCCTCCCCTGGGGAAAAAAATCCTTTCTTTTTTTGTGATCCTTGAAGTTTCTGAACATTGCATACCTGTTGTTTATTTATTTTGTGAACAGGAATAGCAGCAGATAGCTGGAAACATCGGGGAAAAAAAAGGTAAATGTATGCAGAACAGAACCCTATGGTGTCTATCTGCAAAATCAGCATGCAAACTGGGACTTGAGTGAGATGTGGTGATGAGTTTGTGACTTCTTTCTTTGAGTGAAGCCATAGAAGATTAATAGTCAGAAAAAAGCACAACCCATGAAGGTACCTTCCTGAGGAAGTAGTTTTCAAGAGTAAACAAGAGATGCACAGACTACAAGATATTCAAGATCATGGCAACAGCCTTAAATTATTTTTTTATTGCTCATCTGAATTTGGCAAAGAGATAGAAACTGTACCCTTTGTTATAACCTTGGACAGATAACTGTATAGGTACTGGCTATTTACTGGATTTCTCTTGACCTCTTCTCAAAAAGTGAACTGCAGCGTTCAAACACAAGAAATAGAAAGGTTCATATGCTTCTGTTCTTTTAGATTTCATTTTACATGCATGCAGTTTCACAGTGTCCAGCTAATCAATGTGCAGAAAATCCAAACCGATGCTTCTGGTCTGTCAATCGGGACATTTACTAAGAATGGTCTTGCAATCTTCAAAGCCTTTCTCCCTCAAATGGTGGCACAACCTCCTCCTGTATTTCAGTGAAGTGGTCTTGCTGTGAATATGAAGTAGACAGTGCTCCTGAGCTAAGTCACTCATTCTTGGAAAGCATTCTGACAGGATTTTAGACTTGCAAGAAGGAATTACAGTAATTTCACGAATACAAGCCGCAGCAAGAAGACTAAAATTTTGGTGGAAACCCGGAAATGCGGCCAATATTCCGGTGCGGCTAATCTATGGACAAAAATGTGATATCTGCCCTTACCTAGTATCATGCTGGTCCAGTCCCGAGCCGAAACAGTTTGAAATCCATGGTTTCCCGTTGTTCCGACGATGAACCAATCAGAGAACAGCTTATTGCCTGCCTGTGGATGGCGGCGTTACTGAGGGGCGGGGGGTGTTATCGGGGTGAGTTACCTCGGCGAGTTACCTCGGCAGTTCGATAAAAGTGTGTGATATTTCTCTGTACTTTTTAAAGTGTTTTCAGTCTTGTGCGGCTACGGGGCTGGCTGGGCTCGCAGGGAGAGGGCTGGGGGAGCCTCTCTCCCCGCAGGGAGAGGGGTAGAACGGCCACTCAGCTCGCAGGGAGAGGGTTAAAACGGCCGCTCCCCCCGTGGGCTGCGAGGGCTGCAACGGCCGCTTCCCCCCGCCCGGCTGCGGGGGCTAAAACGGCCGCTCCCCCCGCCCGGCTGCGAGGGCTAAAACGGCCGCTCCCCCCGCCCGGCTGCGGGGGCTAAAACGGCCGCTCCCCCCGCCCGGCTGCGGGGGCTACAACGGCCGCTTCCCCCGTGGGCTGCGAGGGCTGCAACGGCCGCTTCCCCCCGCGGGCTGCGAGGGCTACAACGGCCGCTTCCCCCGTGGGCTGCGAGGGCTGCAACGGCCGCTTCCCCCCGCGGGCTGCGAGGGCTAAAACGGCCGCTCCCCCCGCCCGGCTGCGGGGGCTACAACGGCCCCTTCCCCCGCGGGCTGCGAGGGCTAAAACGGCCGCTCCCCCCGCCCGGCTGCGGGGGCTACAACGGCCCCTTCCCCCGCGGGCTGCGAGGGCTGCAACGACCGCTTCCCCCCGCGGGCTGCGAGGGCTAAAACGGCCGCTCCCCCCGCCCGGCTGCGAGGGCTAAAACGGCCGCTCCCCCCGCCTAGCTGCGGGGGCTAAAACGGCCGCTCCCCCCACCCGGCTGCGGGGGCTAAAACGGCCCCTCCCCCCGCCCGGCTGCGAGGGCTAAAACGGCCGCTTCCCCCGTGGGCTGCGAGGGCTACAACGGCCGCTCCCCCCGCCCAGCTGCGAGGGCTAAAACGGCCGCTTCCCCCGTGGGCTGCGAGGGCTAAAACGGCCGCTCCCCCCGCCCGGCTGCGGGGGCTACAACGGCCCCTTCCCCCGCGGGCTCGAGGGTTACAACGGCCGCTTCCCCCCGCGGGCTGCGAGGGCTAAAACGACCGCTCCCCCCGCCCGGCTGCGAGGGCTACAACGGCCGCTCCCCCCGCCTGGCTGCGAGGGCTGCAACGGCCACTCCCCCCGCGGGCTGCGAGGGCTACAACGGCCGCTCCCCCCGCCCGGCTGCGAGGGCTACAACGGCCGCTCCCCCCGCGGGCTGCGAGGGCTACAACGGCCGCTTCCCCCGCGGGCTGCGAGGGCTACAACGGCCCCTCCCCCCGCGGGCTGCAAGGGCTACAACGGCCGCTCCTGTGCCAGCACGGAGATGTGGCTCCGCTCGGAGCTCAGCTGCCTGCCTGCGTGGCTAAGTGGCTGTTTAAAGGCAACGCGGATCCATTGGGAATGCTCACAAAATGACCACACTATTGTTCCTGTCTTTTTCGGCTTGTAAATAAAGGGTGTGTCTTTTTTCACTTGGAAACAATGTTTCCGAGGTCGGCAGTAAGCCAGTAAGCCCCGATCCCGCGATTGTGTTACTAAATGACGACTTTGTGAAAGTTCGCTGCAAACTAAAGTGCGGCTAATATTCCGGGTGCGGCTTATCTATTAACAAAGGCAACAATGTTGCCAACACACCAGCAGTGCGGCTTATATTCCGTGCGGCTTGTATTCGTGAATTTACTGTAATTCCTATGTGTGTCTTCTGTTTGCTCTCTGCCTGGGCAAACAACTGCCACAACCTAAAGATATATGAGTATGTCCTGCAAGCAGATATTTGAAAGTTGGTTTTTTTTTGATCACAGGGTGGGGAGCACAGAGGGGTCCAGGGATGCTGCTGAGGAACCTCTTTGCTCTTGGCACCCCCTGCACAAACCAGAGCTGATGCATATCTTGAGGTTGTATTCACTAAGAAGGAAGAACCTGTTGGGGACGTGTTAAGCAATGGTATCCTTGGCTGTATCCTTGACCATGAAATAGTGGAGTAAAAGATCCTGAGAGGAATGAGGTAGAAGGGTAGCAGAGTACTTGTCCTGGATTCCAGGAGAACAGACTTTAGTTTAATCAGGGACCTAATAGGTGGAATCCCATGGGAGTCACTTCTGAAGAACAAATTATTTAGGAAAATGTAGAAGACCTCTAAAGGCAGTTTTCTTCAGGCACAAGAACAATTCCATCCTGGTACTGAAGCAAACAAGTTAGATTTATCAGAATCTCTTTGTGGCTAAACAGCAGTACAAAGGAGGTAGTTAGATGCTGCAGAGAAGGAACTTATAAATCTTATCTATATAGGGATATAAGGATTGATGCCATGAAAGCAAAAAGTATATACAATGCCTGACCAGTCTAGTTGACCTCTAGGTTGAAATGGCTGGCTTCATAAGTGAGAAGAAAGCATTGAATATCATCTACTTTGTCTTCACCGAGGTTTTTGATATTGTCTTCTGCAATATTCTTGTATGTTTGTTAAGAAATTATGGTCTTTATGGGTGGATGACATATAGCCAGTCAAGTGAATAAAATTCTGGATGACTGGACTCAGAATATGGTGGTTCACAAGTTGCACACTCTGGAGGTGAAATGGGTTTATATTATTATCTATATTATTTAAATTATTATTATCTGATGTGTTTAGCATCTCTGTTAATGAATGAAGTGTTGTAGTGCACACATGAAATCTACAGATCGCAGTGAATTGGGGCCAGTAGTTGCTACCTAACAGCAGCTCCAGAGTACCCATGGAGAAGTTATCAAGAAGGTGGAGTCAGGATCTTCCCTTAGTGAATCAAGTGCCCAGAGAGTTTGTGCAGCCTCCATTCTTGGAGATTTTAAAGACCAGACTAGATAAGGCCCTGAGCATCCTAACTCAATCCCATAGCTCTTCCTGCCTTGAGCAAGTTGTTGAGCTACATATCCCTTGTGGTTCCTTGATTGTATGGTTTTCCTTCAAGTCAGAACAGAACAAATGAAGAGTAGAGCAACAGGAAAGGGCACGAAATGTTTTAGTAGTAATTTTTAATAGCATATGCAAATTTGTACAAGTCCTGAATAATTAAAACAGAAATAAAGATGGGTGCACTTATCTCTGTAGCAGACATGATGTTGTAGGACACATTTATGAAGTAAAAAACGATTTAAGGTTTAAATTTTTACACAAAACTATTGGTAAAAAAATCATAATAGGCCAAAGAATTATGTTTACTGTCTTTAATTAAATTATTTTTTCTGAGGATGTTGGTATCTAAAGTGCATTCTTCTTGTCTTTGATTTTAAAAAATGCTCATCAAACTTCTTTTAACATTTTTACATTTTTATATAGGTATAAATTTTGAAATACCTAGTCAAGCATGAATTACCAACATTGTCCCCTTAGGAGGAAAATAACTTTCACAATGAGGTAAACCATGCCCTGGTTCTAGCTGCTTTACTAGTGCAAATTTGCATCTTAAATATACTTTTTGTCTGTGATATCAGACCTCAGGAGCTTTTAAGCTGCTCTCTGATCCTTGGTTTATATTTACAGTTTCAGCTTAGTGCTGTTTTGAAATCTGGGACCAATATATGGGTGAGTAGATGGTAGATTAGCTCACATCCTACAACACAACCTCAGATTCTGCCTGGAACAATCCTGGCATGCTGGAAAAAAATTCTCAGCAGGTGCTGTGTTAATTTAGCTTTTATTTATGAATGTTGGTGTGCATCTGGCTGAATATCTTGTATAAATATTTACCATATGCTACTTTCTATGTAATAGAATGCAATTGTTACCAGGATGAATATTCAGTCATTTCACTGGAAGAGTACTGATGTTTTGTTGATGTTGCAAACTCTCAAGAAATCCTTTTGTATAAAAGTTAGTGCTATCCAATGGCTTTGCATATTCCTGGAATGTTACGAGCCCTTTGTTTGATTGCTTTTTGGTGTGCTTTCTTCTTTTCTATTTTATTTCAGATAGAAACAGATAGTAGAAAAGACACAAACGAGCAATATCTGTACTCTTTGATTGACTTGTTAAATTTCAAATAAGCAGAGAATATGGACCAGTACCTCACAGAATGGTAGGGATAGTTCTGAATGTGGACAGATTTATACATAATTTAATGCATCTTTGTAAATCTTTCATGTTGAGGACTGTCTAATTTACTGAATATGATGGTGATTGAATTAGTAGCTATACTTTATCTGGTGTCATAATACCACTGCTGTAATCACCACGGGTTCTTAGATTATTGACTACTTTAGGTATTAAAGCTTAGGTTTTGTGTTAATTGAAGCTTTTCACATTTTTTTAATGTTGGAACTGAAAGAAATATTTATTTGCCCAACTGATTTTCTGAAGTGAACTGGATGGTCTGGAAATATTTGTAACTTACAGAATACTGTGAAAAGGTGGTAGCTGCTACACACAAACATCATAAATTGCATGTGGATAAGCTCACTTTATATTGAAGTGTCCAAAAAATGTCCAGACAGTTCAGTTATTTGTGAAATAATTATATAATATACTGGACTGAAATCTTTTATAAATAGTGAAATGCAAGGTGAAGTTTTCATTTGTGAGGACACTCCAATGTCACTTTTAAAATTGTGTGACATAACTTCTGGGTAGCAGCTAGAACGGGTAGTAATTTTTAGGGTGAACATTTCTAAGCCGATTTCTCAAAAAAACCACCACTTTTATGAATGTAGAAACAAAATAGTTGGTTCAGTGTTCTTTATCTTTCATTCTCTCACATTTTTTCTTTTGTTTTTCAATGGGAGAAGAGAAAGCTAAAAGGTTCCTTCATGTACATTTGAGAATAGAAGAATGAGGGAAATATAGGGTGTTTTGGGGGAAAAAAGTAAGGATTTTTACTCATTCTGCAAACAGAAATGCTGTAAAACTAATTTAATTAATTAGTTAATTTGTTTTTAACAGAAGTGCAAGGTCTGTAATTTTTAAATAACTGAACATCCTTTCATTTTCAAACAACCATATCTACCTTGCTTTTTCAGTACTTCAACCTTAGACATGAAAGACTGTTAGAGCAGACACAGCCAAGAGTACAAGAAGTCCTGGTTTATGAAAGCTGGACGTGGTGCACCTCTGCAGAGCAGCTCAGAGCAAGCTTATTTCATGCTGTGCAGCTACACTAAAAAAGGGAAAATATTCCTCCTGGAGGTGAGCAGAAATACCAAGCTCTGCTGTGTGCCTATTGAATGACTTGAAAACCCTTTTGCTTCAAATGCAGCACTTCGACTAAAGCCAATGGGATTTTGCTGATATGTGAGTGAAGAACTTGTGTACAAATTTCCTTGACCCCTACATGGTATTCACCATTCTGCAGAGATCAGAGACTGTTTTGACATAAACAATGACTGCTTTTCTGAGAAACTGTAAAGGAAAAACTTGTAAATATTTTCTTTGACTCTTTTCTGCCCTTCCCCTCAACGATGAAAGAGTGCCTGAGGAACAGAACTTGAAGCACTGGATAATGAGAGGGAGTCTAATTTGTTCCAGACTAAACTTCTTTTGACTCTGATGTTCTGGACTGTGTCACGGGGATGAAATCACTGAGAACAATTTGGCTGACATCCTTAGATATGATCTTCTCAGTGCTCTAGAACTTTTAGCTTAAAATATTATTATTCATGTTTCATTTTGATTCTGAAAAATAATTAATTTGATAAATAAACCATATTACTTGTTTTCCAAACTGTAATTACTGGTGTTCACAATTTTTTGGGGGAACCCCTACAAAAATGATTTTTAAAAGTAGATTTTTACACAAAAAATTCTTTTAAATGCAATTTTTAAAATAGGGTAATACAGCAAAAGTGGTTTGAATTGTACTTCCTGACAGGCTGCTTTCTGTCTTTGTCTCTAGCCTTGCAACTGTATCTGTTCCTATTAGAGGATGTGTTATCTCATGAGGTAAAATGCTTTGATTCCATATCAGGTGAGAACACTAAGGAGTGTACCTGTGAGCTACCCTGACCAAGACTCTTACCAAGAAGTAAGTAATGTTTCTTTTAGAGAAAAACTGCTCTCATTGCCATTCTGGATTTGATAGTCGAGCAGAAATTCCTTACTGGAACCCAGGGACTTAATTAAAGGTTAATGAATGTTAGGATTTTCCTAAGAAAACTGGCAGTTTTCTAAGAGAAAGTAATGATGTTGAAATATATCAGTAAATGCTCTTCCACTGATATTTGCCATGCTTATTTTCTAGCTGGTCCATGGTCATTTGCTTTATATTGCATCTGAAATTTTGATATCTTCTTATTACATTTAATTTTAACATGAATGTTTCTGGTCTGCATTGATGACACAGTGTCAGATATGCATTTGTTCTGCTGTTTAGATAGTGGAAGAGCAAGAAGCAAGATGGTACTGTTTTCCAAAACTTAGAAATAAAAATTCCTAGAATAAATATCTGTGGAAAAAAACTCTGGGCTTAGTACTCTATATTGTGAGGCAAAATCAGTCCTTCTATTAACGTTCAAACACATTATCACAGGATGATAATATGTAGGTGTTTTCATCAAAAAGCTCTGGGAATCAGGAGTACAAACCCAAATCTGACTCCGACATGGATTTGAGATGGACATGTTTTTATACCCTTTTCGTTATATAACTATACAGTAATTACTAAACCCATATTGTTCTATTGTATACATTGATCGTATCCAAGCACGAATTCTTGCAATTTTCATCAGGCTCCCCAAATATCCTTTCTCATGATTCTTGCTACGATTACATCATTTCTCATTATTCCTATTACTATCAAACAATAATTGTATTCAATTACCAAACAATTATTACAGTTAGCCATCATATCATTTATCACATGATGATTATGCAGGTGCAGTTTCACCTGATTCAATAAAGACAAAGCTCAACATTTGTTCCCAGGACCTAGTTCCCTTTCCCAGGCCTACCAGACCCAACCTTTCTTTCCACCCCCTGAATCTATTGTATACAATTCCCATGATTTTAGAAACATTTTAACACTATGCTATCACTTCTCCTGGATTTATCTTCCTTACCCCACACACACCTCACTATCAGAACATCAGGTCTAGTTTTATGAATATATTTAACTCAAAAATCTTTGTTACTTGCAGAATTCTTCTGTCACGTAGTTCAGGCACATCATATACTCCTGAGCTTGTGCAGATGTTTCATTTCTAGTATATAGCTTATGAGAAGTCTGATCTCTGGTGAAAACACACCAGAAGTGATAATTAAAGGAAAATATTCCTGCTCATGCTGATAAAGTCTAAAGTAACTTATTTTACTTTTACCACTTTTATTATTTTATGAAATATTCAGGCTTTAATTCCTCTGGTCTTGGATTAGTGAGCAATATCAGAAAGCCCTTTTCAGTTTAAAAAAGATGAACAAATTTAAGTTTGATTTATCACAATGGTCTATTTGATATTTGTGGTGACTCTTTATTTTTATTTTCCATCTAGAAACATGTAGGAAGCTTTCAAAAGAACTAACTGAGAGGCTGTGGGCTAGAGCCACTGAAGTCAGTGTGATACAAAGCTCCTGCAGACATCCATTCAGATGGACATGACAGATTCAAAAGTGTCCAAGTCCTAAATGAATAAGTTCCTTGCTGCCTATTGAACTAATCTTAAAAATTTATTTCACATAAATGCTTATTAGAAATACAAACATGGAAACTAAAGACTACTGTGGCAATAGCGCCTTGAACATGTACATGTAGCAAAAATCTTAATAATTCCTTATAATGAAAAAAGTATTCTATTCAAACCAGACATCCCTACAACTATCCGAGTTGTTGGATGCACATGTCAGTCAGTTATGGGAGCCCAGTAGGACAGACTCAGGATAGCTTGAATTAACTGATTGTTTCAGCTGCTGCAATATTTAGTTCTAGCACTTGTTTTGCCAGTGGCATTCATTGCACAAGGGAGCAGAAAGGTCTGAATATGTCACAGACCTATTGTGGTCTGGGCTTCTGCAAATCAGAGAACTCTCATTCAAAGCAAAAGATGATGTGTACTGAATAAAAGCAATTGTTTACTGGACAAATCTGTTATCTGGTCTAATTAAGTGTCATTTTTTCCTGGATGACTCGAAAGACAACCAAAGAGAGTCACATATTTATAAAGATGAAGAACATCTTTAGTATGGACAATATATTACTCATTTGCAAATGACTAAGTTTTAAAAGGAAAGTGAATACTATTTTCTCCTGGTTTAAGATTTCTGACGGAGTAAATGAATATTAATTTGAAACAAATTAAAAACAAAATAATTCCTGCCTGATGCAGACAATGTAGTTTTTCAGCATAATAAAGAGTTCAAGTGCAGCAATGTGCAGCAATACGCAGCACTTAATCTAGAGGAACTACTAATACACCCAGGAGCTTTTCTGTATGCAAAAATGGTGCTGTTTCTTAGCTCCATACTTTAGCACAATGGAAATAGATAGAATATTCAATTATGCTTATAAAGAAAAAGAATGCAGAGTTGAGCCTCTGCTTCGTGTTATTCATGTGAACAGAGGCTGAATTTGTCCTTTATGAATGACAAAGAGTCCTATTCTCCTATTTGCTCCTTGCAGTTTAGATCATTGCCTGTGTACTTTTTAGAAAGCAAATATATGCATTCCTAGTTACATAAATCTATTCACAAGAGGCTGGTCAGTGTTTTTTACTAGTGCTACTTTTTTTTGGTCGTTCTTTTAATCTGAGATTCCTTCATGGGAGTGTTGGAGTCTTTCTGTTATTTAAAAATGATACATTTATATGGTTCAGTTGGGAAAATGATGGTCAGTTCAAATTGTGACTTCCTGTTTGACATGACAACCTGCTGTTCTGAGAACAGAGTTAAACATCTGCATGTAGGCATTTGCATGTTGAAAAAAATGTGCATAGTTCAATTTACATCCTGCAAACACCAACAATAGTATGGTATGCCAAAAATGAGGAGGAATAAGAAAGTAACTCACAAAAGAAAATGACATGAGTCTTTTTGTATTTCAACTCACTTGATTAACTTACAGTCTTGTGAATGAGAACCAAGTCTTTACTTACAATTGTTTTTACTTTAAGCCTGCAGTTCTTCTGGCATACATGACTGAACATATTTTAATTAAGCTATCCACAGATTTTTAATTAAAAAGTGTTTTTGAGCAGGTAATAACTGTCCAAAAAAAACCCAAAAAAACCAAAAAAAGGACAGTTCTGGGAACACTACAAAAAACAATACAGAAGAAGTTTAAGTCAGTTGTAATTCTGAAGATTAAGCAGATATAAGCTGCAATATGCCCTTATAAATTCTAAAGCAGAAGTGACCTATCATGAAAATACCATAATGAAATTACAGCTGTAGTGACAAACCCATGAGGTTAGAAAACAAGGCAAACAGGTGGTGCTCACAGTTCTGCATATTCAATCAACATTTCTTATATTGTATCATAGACTTTATTCTCTGGTGTTAAGGGTCATGTACTCTAGTCTTGACCAGCCTGTGTGTTAGTATGCATTGTCAGGAGCTATGGTTGTATCTCATACGCACTCTTATTAAACAAAAGGGCAATATCATATACCTACTAAATGCAAAGGGGAAGTGCTGAACCATCACTACTAAAAAGGAAAGAATGGAAAGAGTTAATAGTTCTTTCTTTCTATTTTCATTATCTGTGGAATAGACAATCAATAGACACTGTTGAACTGTGGCATAAAATCTCTGCTGTAGGTGACTGTGATATGATCGGTGAATAGCAAGGGTCTGTTGAGGCAGATATTCAACGGGTTGCTTTCTTTCATTAGCTCAGGATCTCAGGAAATTTTTGACTTTAAAGCAGTCAATGTTTACTATCCTCTCTTGCTCTTTATAATGCATTTTCCATCCTTGTATCACTGCTCCTCTGTAATAATGACACTTTCAAATGCTTCACCATGTTACTCGCTGTTCTATTTTCAGACTGGATAATATTTTTTGTTGGTTTAACACAATGTAATTCAAATGATTGTATTGAGAAATTATCCTCTACATATAGAAAATACCAAAGTGTTTAATTTTAAAGTTTTCTATCATTACTTTTTTTTTGCAGACATGTTTCTTGCTCTAAAAGGCAGGGTACTGGTGGGTAGCCACTGCATCTTTTACTAAACATAAAAAATGCACATATGTAAATATGTAAGCAATCATAATCAAATGTAGAGTTCAAAAGGTCTGCAATAAAGTGAAATTCATATGGCTATTGATTCAGCTTTAAAGATGACATTTGGATACAAGTACAGTGACATCTGCCTATAAGATTGAAATATCCATTGTCTCCAGTGCTCCCTTTATATCAAAATCAAGTACAAGTATACTTTCAGAGTGTAGAGATATGACTGACTGCAAAAACTGCTTGTACAGGCTGTCAGGAACTAATTTTGTCATGTGTAAGGGGAAATTAACAATCCTAACTTGAGCTATTGATAGAAGAAATGCAATGGGGTCACTAAGCATATAAGCATGTGATTGAGGGTGAGCCATTTGATAAGTCCTTCCAAAGAGCTTTGACAAAGACTAAAAATACAGCTTTCAAAGAAATTAAAACTACCAAGAAATAACAGAGTTTGATTTCTCTCTGGCTACCAGAAATAAAGACAAGGACTGAAATGCCAATTTTCACAATGAGGGGTTTTACCTATGGAACAGCACAGATATAAGGTAAGGTCTGCATCATGCAATAATCCTTATATCAATAAATTGCATAATTTCAGGTAAGATTACATAATTTCTGGATAACAGAAAGTTATTCAGGATACAAGCAGTTGCAAAAGAGTCTCAAAAATCTCGATAGAGTGAATGAGAAATTTCGGTTGAATTTTAAAAATGGCAAATGCCCAGGAGGTTGTGTTGAACAAGACCTTGGAGTCTTTGTGGATAGCTGTCTGAGGATATCAACTTGGCGTGTACCAGCCATCCAAAGAGCACGCAGGAATTATCTGGAAAGAGCAGGATACAAAACAGGGCATCAATATGATGCTGTGAATTCATAATGCTTTTGCAACTTAAATGCTGGATGAATTGCAGGACATTGTTTCTCAAAAAAGATTCAGGACTGTGAGGCACAGAGATTTCTAAGAAGGATGGTCAGAAACAGAGCAATTTCCACATTGGGAAAGCTGGACTGACTAAGACACACAGCTTTCAAAGGAGATGCATGCAGAAGGAGCACAATGAAGGTTTACATAATTTTCCACCATGTGAAGAAAATCTGTAGGGAATTTATCTGCTTGTAGCACAGGATCTTGGAGTTGGCAACAAGCAGAAGGTTTAAAAGGTAAAACGGCACTTTTTCACGCAGTGCAGAAATGAAAGCCTTCTATTAAGTAGCTTCCCAGTCCATATGGGTCAAAATTATAAAAAAGAGAATAAACAGAAGTGTCAGCAGGGAGGATGGCTTGAAAAGTACCTGAAGTGTGGTTGCCATAATGGAGGGAAGATAGAAAATATGAAAGAATCTCAGTGCATCTCCTCTTTCTAATACTATTTTAGGAAACCTTCTGCTGTTCCTATCTTTCAGAGGTAGGATACAAGGTTAGGTTTTAGTCTGGGGGCTCAGATTTATGCCTTCTGCTTAGATGGGTCATTGATGTTCTCAAAATCAAATCTCTTTGCCTGAAGTTCCTCAGTAACTTCAACTCCACAGAGTAAAACCTGTAAATACCTCAGGGAGTTAAAGACACACTTTTTCTTAGGAGTAAACATATTGTAACATAGGAAGAGGGATTCTGCAACATCTTGCATTGCTCAAGGAGCAGGGTTTTATTGAGGTATAAGTATGATTTAAACACAGCTCCTCTACCTTTCTGTCTACCCTTACTCAGAAGTAACACACCCATCAATAGGTTCAGTCTTGCTGTGTCCTTCAACAGCCCCTTTAGAAATATTAAATTTTCCAAGTGAATGGGAGTTAGCACACATAATGGTAGAAAAACTTTTTTTTTTAAAAGTTCTATATATTAATGTATTGGTGAAGAAATAAACTAGCTTATCAGTTAATCAGATTTCTTCAGGCTTATCCAAAAGTTTAGGGTGAGTTTTGTGGTTGAAATTATTTGCATGTAGATCTACATATTCTCATTAAATTGTCTATGCTGTGGTCACAGGTTCCTGAAGCAGAGTATCCACAAATATTTACTTCCACTTTGGGAAGTGAATTTGTAAAACTGCTCCCCACGGGTCTGGCAACATTTGTCCCCATGTTCTTCTAACTCTAAAATGACTCCAGAATGGAAATAGAATTTCAGAGGAGATTCATATTTTCTGGTGGGTTCTCAGATTAGATTGAGACTACAGAAGCTCATGTTGAATTGTTTTGGTACTGCTAGGTTAATATTAGAGCTGTGTTTCTGACATTTGATAGATTATTATCAGTAATACTGAGAACAGCTATCTCAGTTAAAAAGCTTGAAAATATTCTTCTCCCTTGAGATTCCAGCATGTTTTATCATGCCAACTTAACATAGTTTTGTAGAATATCTGGTCAGGGTACTCAACAGGCTTGGTGACAACTCCTTCCATGATCCTGGGTAAATGACTAACACGGCCATCTTCTTAAATTTGTAAGGTATTTACTTTACATGCACAAGCTAGGCCTTTAAACATATTATCTTTCCTTTTCACCTTTACATTTTTGTCTTCATTTGAAAAGACAAGCATCTGCTAGGGAAGGCAGGACCCTCCCTTGGGAATGGAAAATGTAAACCCCCTCTCTCCAAATTATTATAATTTTGAAATTAAGGGGCTCTCAGGCAAAACCATATGAGAATAGGAATAACAGTTCATTACTAGTATGCATAATAAAGGAAAAAAAATTATTTTGTTTTTCTTAAGTACCCAGTCGTTAGTGTATCTTAGCAACTAATGGGAAAGAAATTCTATAAGTAAAAAGCAACAAAAGTAAAGAAATCTAAACCCCAACAATTTGATAATTAAAATTCCATTGGCAAAGAGGAGGGGAGGGATGGCTCCATCAGTCTTAATCCTAATACTTCGATACATACAGGAAAAGTAGGGGCAACCATGGATAGCATGTCTTAGTCTCTGGTTCATTTCCATCAATATCTCAGTGAAATAACAAGTTATTGGAGCTTTCGAACATGGTGACTTTTGGTTTTAAATGTATGAACTGGGATCTATTTGCACACAGAGGCATACTATCACTGGAATTACACTAGTCAGTGAAGGGCTAATTCAGTTTAAGGAGAATTCACAGCTATTGGGGGATAGGTCAGATGTTTCTAGACAAATGTAGGACTCCTAGCAAGCAGTACTGGAGACTGGAAATGCATTAGTTCCCTTTCTTATCCAGTCTCCACCCATGATGTCCTGTTATGAAAAATTTTTTGAAAAATGGAGGCCATCCGATAGCTACAGTACAAGGGGGCGGGGAAAGGGGAATATGGGGAGAATAAATCACAGTAACATAACTATACATCAATAAAACTTCTCTCAACTTATACATAATATTCATCCCTTAATGGCAAGAGCCAACCTTCATATTACTCGTCTATAACACTGGCTAGCTGGGAACCTTTTAACCTTTTGATAGTAGAAAGGAAAACTCATTTGTCAATCCATTATTGTGCCTGCAGGTGTGATCTATATCTATATATCTATCTATATCTATATCTATATCTATATCTATATCTATATCTATCTGTATCTATATCTATATCTATCTATATCTATATCTATATCTATATCTGTATCTAACTATACCTATATCTATATCTATATCTATATCTATATCTATATCTATATCTATATCTATATCTATATCTATATCTATCTATATCTAACTATACCTATATCTATATCTATCTATATCTATATCTATATCTAACTATACCTATATCTATATCTATATCTATATCTATATCTATATCTATATCTATATCTATATCTAATCTATATCTATATCTATATCTATATCTATATCTATATCTATATCTATATCTATATCTATATCTATATCTATATCATCTATATCTATCTATCTATATATCTATATCTATATCTATATCTATATCTATATCTATCTATATCTATTTCTGTGGGGCAGATGTTCTTTTATTTACAGTAATTTCATGATTATAAGCTGTACCATTTTGACGAAAATTTTGGTCTGAACCCAAAGTGCGGCTTATAATCAGGTGCGACTTATATATGGACAAAGAATGAAAAGTTGCTGTTTTAGTTTGGAGGACAGGTGTCTGCTGAGAAAGGCAGGAACTTCTCTTTGAAATGGAGAATGTAAACCCCCTCCCTCCAAATTATTATAATTTTGAAATCAAGGGGCTTTCAGGCAAAGATATAGGAATTAGGAATAACAGTTCTTTTCTAGGGAAATTAAAATAGAAATACAATACTATAAAGAAACAACCCCAAACCCTGACAAAGTCAGAGTACAACCTGACATCCCATCAGACAGGGTGTTGGTAGCAGTCCCATTAAATGGTGGCTGCATCTTCCTGCAGAGACAGATGTGATTTAGTTGAAGCAGTGCTCCTGTAGAAGGTACAATTTCCCTCCAGAGGTCCAGTGGTGATGTGGAGAAATCCGGTTTTCCTCTGGAGTCCAGTGGAGAAAGGGGCTCCCTTAGTGTCCCCAAACCTCTGTTTTTATTTTGGTAAGAAATGTTGGGCTGTTCCCCCTGGTTGGAGCAACTTCCAATGGGATGCAGTAATTTAATCAGTCACACAGTGGGACTCAATGGGCCATTAGCAGAAAATGACTCGCTGGAGGAAGGATGGGTTGTGAAAAGATAAAGAACAATGCCCCACCTGGTTTCAACGGATGGCCCATTAGCAGAACATCTCCCACAGAGATAAGGATCACTGCCCCCACCCTCAACAGATGGTGATAGAATAGATACCTTTTATCATGCTCTGTATTGTAACGTGCGGCTTATAATCAGGTGCGGTTTATGTATGGACAAAGAATGAAAAGTTGCTTGCACCCAGAAGTGCGGCTTATACTCAGTGCGGCTTATAATTGTGAGATTACTTTAAATCCTTTCAAAAAAGGACTTACATACGGAAAATTTTGAATAAGGATTTTTAAAAAATAAAGTAACAGAAGATATGATCTTCTAGTAAGGGCACTGTGCAGAGAATGCATGTATGGTTCTTAGCATCTATAAATTATTTGAAGGGTAACTAGCAATTTTGAAGGTCTGTTGATGAGCCATAGAATGGCAGGAGGGAATAAAAAGAATAAATATTGCAATGATGATAGTTTCAATTGGTTGTGAATTATGTGAAAGACACTTCTTTGCAACATTTTCAATTGTAGTTTTATCCTCTTTTCTCCATTGGAAATGTAACCCATACAAAAGCACAGCCATAATCAGCTCCCAAAGTTTACCTTTTTAACAGAACAAATGTTGCTTAGCTGAAAAATTAGAGGCAACCAAGTTTTCTTTGGAAGCAGTACACAGCATACCATGGTATACATTCAAATTTTTGCTCTTTCTGAGGTGATTTTCTGATATTGCTGACATAAGATGGTGAAGTAAATTACCTGAATTGAGGCTGCAATTCCAGAAAGAGAAAATACAAAATAACCCCACTCGGAGCAGTTGTGTGCAAGTAGGTTAGTGTAATCAATAAAGGAGAATTTAAACTTAACAAGTCCATCTTATGAAAATAAATTCAAAATTCTCAACATACTTCAATTTCTGCAATCTATCCATAGTGGCACAGTGAAAATCTGAATAAAAAGATCCAACACCTTAATAGTGTTTTTAGGTGATCTTTTTAGCCTCTGAGATTTGGAATAATGGTAAGACTACCTTACTTCAAAAAGTACTATATAAGAAAATTTATTTCAGGGGATGATGAACATATTTATTTATAAATAATAAGAGTGTAAAAGAGAGGGGAATATATTCTGTTGAACCACTACAATGAACATACCAAACCCATAGTAAGAATGAAAATGTGTTCTATTAGACCATATTTCAAAATAATAAAACTTTTTGTGTTTTCAATTTCTTGGCCTGTTTTATGAGATGTCATCAAGTGGGAGAACAATCTTATTTTCATTTTTTTCTGTTCAGAATAGAAATAAGACAAGTCAGTAAGATAAATTCTCACAGCTACTTTGGACTGATCATGTTGCTCCATGATTATGATGAATCCTTGGAGGACATACTTGCCTCTTCTTGTGAATAAACTGACCCTAGCAGAGGCCATTTACTAGATTACTGTTGTTTGCAAGCAAATAGACCAGGTGTAAAGTCAGTATAAAGTGCTGCTGCAGGAGGCCTACCCTTTCTCCTCTCCTAGAAATCAGTCTATTGGACTGCATTATACACTGCAATCAGTGAGATATCAAAGTCTGAATCTGGACTTTGAGACTTACAGAGAGGTGGAGACTACAGATAGGCAGATCTAACACCCATTATTAAGGCAGTATTTACTAGCTTTCTTGTTTGTTTTTTCTATCCCTTTTATAATTTCTGTTCAGTTTCTAAAAAATTGAACCTAAATTTTTCTTTGGATTAATTTGAATTTAATCTTGGCATTTTGTTCACTGACTATTCCTAATTTCTTTAGTGGTTACTTGTTAATTTGATGTATTTATAGCAAAAAGTAGTTACAGTAAATTCACGAATACAAGCCGCACTGAGTATAAGCCGCATCTCTGGGTGTTGGCAAATATTTCGGTTTTTGTCCATAGATAAGCCACACCCGAATAAAGGCCGCTCTGTCGTTCGCAGCGAGGACCCGCGTGCAATTAGTAACAGAACCGCGGGAGGGCGGGGTTTACTGGCTGAGCTAAGGCTGTGCAGGCTCGGCCCGCTAGGGGCCGCTGACGGGGCCAGGTGGCCCAACCCGGTGAGGCCGCTCGGGGCCAGCCGCCGCCGCCCCTGGGCTCGGTCACCCCGGGTCGGCGCTGCCCCGCGGTGGCAGGCAGGGACGGAGCTTCCCCCGCTCCTACGGCAGCGGCGGCGGGCGGGGACGGAGTTTTCCCGTGCCCGTGGCGCCGGCGGTGGGCGCGGACAAAGCACCCCGCCTCCTCCCCGAGCCGCGGCAATGGCAGCGCGCACTTCCCGCCCCCCCCCCGGGCCGCGGTAATGGCTGCGCCCCCCCCCCCCCCGTCGGCTCCCCGGACCGCGGCAATGGCGGCGCGGCCCCCCCGAGCCGCGGCAATGGCAGCGCCCCCCCCCGTCGGCTCCCCGGGCCGCGGCAATGGCAGCGCGACCCCCCCCGCGTCCTCCCCGAGCCACGGCAATGGCGGCGCTTCCCCCTGCTTCCCCCCCGTCAGCTCCCCGGGCCACGGCGATGGCGGCGCCCCCCCCCCCCCCCCTCCCCTGGGCTGCAGCAGAGGAGGAAAGAGAGCTCTCCCGCCTCTCTCCCCGCCCCCCGTGCTGCCTGCAGGGAGCCAGGGCAACACGGTAACACTGTAACAATTGCGAAATGCCGGCTTTTACTGGCCGGTGCTTGGCTCGGCACTCTGGCTGGCACGTCTGGGGTTGTAAATGTCAGAAAATTATTAATATATTAGCCGCACCCGACTATTAGCCTCACTTCCGGGTTTCCACCAAAATTTTTGTCAAATTGCTGCGGCTTGTATTCGTGAAATTACTGTATTACGTAAATTTATCCAATGTTGCTGTTAGTCCAACATCCCTTGGACAAACCTGTCTCACTGGAGTTATCAAGTGCAACCAAATATTCCTGATACTGCCATCAGGGTCTTCACTGACAATCATTTGAAGTTTTTACTACTGCTTTTATTATAAAACTTGAAAGAAACTGCAATACCAAATTTTAATTCTGAGAGTTATAGATTTAGAATAAACTATAGAGAGAGAAAGATACCTGCCTGAGTTGATGTTTGATTTCTTTTAGAACTAATAATCTGTAACTGGTTTCCAATCCTCTGTTTAAAAGCAGAACAAGTTTGTTTAAGCAAGTCTTATGAGAATTTTCATAGTAAGCACTTATTAAATTTTTGAAGGATTAGTGATCTTATAAAATATAGACTGAGGTAAACCAAATAGAAGAATTTGCATAAAAATATTAGAGAATAAAATCAGTCCCCATACAAACTGTTCCAAAATTGATTCTGTCTTTAAAGGTGATGGCATAAATTTATATTTTGTCTTTCAAAATGACATTTCTACTTTTAATTCATTCACATTGCCCAAATGCATAATCAAGAGTGCAGAATTTCTAGAATCGTCTGTGCTCTCCTTGTTCTGAGTTTGCAGTTCCTTTGAGGAAAAGACCTACTTAGAAATTTTGCAATATCCATGGAAAAAAAGAGTATTTTTAACGGTTTAGAAATAGATCAAATGCTGCACTCCACACAACTGACTGTTCTCACTTTCCAAGTCATTGAAAGTCCACCCACAGCTCTCTTGGAAAGAAAGTGACATTGTTAATCCACAAAGAAATCATGTTTTGAGCTCTAGGCTATACTGACAATTTGATGGTGCCCACACCACCAGACCTTATTTTTACACCTAAAGCCACTTGGAAGTTTCAAAATGGAGTGCTATTGTTGACATAAGTACTTCTACACTTCTGTTTTGTATTTGCCATTCTTATGGCTGATTTTATAAAATAACTGCCCCTTGTTGACGAAGAGACTCTTATCTGTCTCTTTATTTTGTACTACGCTCTCAACAAATAAATGTACCAAGCAAGATACTTGGTCTTCTTTCTATCACTGGGCTATAGAGAGAATTGCTGACTGTGAATTAACAAATAACTAGCAGTCCTCAGTTTGTAGCTTTGCCATTGCTATATAATTGCAATGAGAACGTAGACCTAAACTGCACCTAAGACTTTAACAGATTATATTAAGTACATGAATTGCAGACTTAATGAATAGGATAACAGGTGCTAACCAGTTTAGAAGTAAAATGGTATAAGAGCTTTTGCAAATTAGAAACTTTGAACTCTCCTGTGTGAAACTGCTCACTGCAGCTGAGCTCAATAGCAGATTTGATGCCATTAAGGTCCTGCTACTAAACTTTGACACCATCCCTGACATAGTCCTTCATCTCAGTGATCTGTTCAAGTAGGAGACTACCAGGGAAATTTCAATCTCAGAAACCAGTAGACCCTAAGTGTGAGTGATACCTTTCCAGGTCTTACACTTTCATCATGTTATTCTAGCTGCTAAACTTATCCAGTGCAGGTTTAGGTTTTCACTTCATGGTCTCAAATTTCTGGTTGATATTTGACACACTTCTCTCCTCTGTCATTCTGAAATAGTGTCCTTATTCCTCACTCATGATAAAATGTTTAACTGATGACCTGTTTCTCTGTGCCTGTAGAATTATCCCATCCCTATTCCCTAGAGCCCTGCAAGGAAATAGTTGTATGCTAAAATGATAACTTTCCCTCTTTTTAATGCCCCCAAATTTATGTCACCTCTCTCATCTACTGTGTAAACTTCTCTGGCATCATTAACTGCAACAGGAATATCTGCAAGGACACATGCCAATATTGTGGGAACTCCCAGACCATAAGCTGACTCTTGCTGAACCTGTGTCTTATATCAATGGTTTTGGTCTTCTTTAGAGGTAGCATAGGTTTTTTTAATAAAGATGTACGAAGCCAGTACTGACATTTTGCCCAGCTGAGCCAGTTCCACCAAGTGAATAGGAAAGATGAATGTCATGCACCCTATTGTGGCAAAGGCAATTCTGGAACAACTGCACTGGGGGTAACTAGCACATAACTAAACCCAAGGATGGGAAGGTGAAACTGAAATATTGCTAGATTTTCCACTGACCAAACTCACATATTACAACTGGTTTTAGTGTACACATATATGGGTATGTCCTTAGCACTGTGAAAAATTGTTTAGCCACTAACTAGCAAGAGCATTTTCAACATTAAAAAAATACTTAATACCAAATGCTGATTTATTTTTTCTGCTAGGCATGTACTATAATAGATGTGTACAGAAAATAGATACTAATGACTTTACATTTGGCAAACTGACATACAGCTGCTCATGCAGATGCAGCCTAATGCTCATACAGCATTATACAAATTTACTAGCAAATGTATTAATTATTTATAATTATATATGAATCAAGTATTTGTATTAGCAGAACACCGTTGTATGTACTTCAGCTGTGTTCCTTTTACTTGTGGAATGGGGCAACCTTTCTAGATCTATTGGAAGGAGCAGAGCAGATTGTCTGAAATGCCAGAATTGTGTGCAGAGCACTCAGTATGGTCCTCAGGAACAGAACAAAACTGTTAGTGTGGTCTCCACAGATACTGTCCACAATAGGAGATTTCTTTTTTTAATTATTTTTTTAACTTTGGACTTAAAAGAATTTTAAAATCTCCCCCAATTTTTTTTCAATCCCCTGTGAAAACTGAAAATTCAGTTTGTTCTGTACATTTTCTTGATCTCTTTTACAGTGCTCAGTAGGTGAGCTATTCAATAACAGTAATTTAGCAAAGTATATTTCTTGCTGTTTTATGGATCATATCTTTCAAAACAAGTACCTCTGCAAAATAGGTATTCAAAGATCCTTCCTCCTGTACTAAAACATCTTATATTTAGCCAATTGAAAAGAGAAAAGCAAAGAAAAGTAAAGCAAAGAAAAGAAAAGAAAAGAAAAGAAAAGAAAAGAAAAGAAAAGAAAAGAAAAGAGAAAAGAAAAGAAAAGAAAGAAAAAAATAGGACTGTAATCTATACACACAATGTCTTAGGGGAAAGCATCACACATTGCAGAAAATAAATAGCTGAGTAAAATTTGGGAATAGTTTAAGTGTAATTTTTTTTTTAGATCAAACTCAGACATGTGGGTTTTGATATTAAATGTGCTTTTCATGAAGCCTAATGTTGTGTCTTCAATGATATAATAATACTTCAACCTGAGTGATATAACCACTATTTGTTTACAGTGAGTTATGCTGAAATATCCATGGACAGAGAGAAAGCAATGAGGTTTAAATGACATGTCTATCTCTTGGATACAGAGATAGATAAAATATCAAGTAAAATAATCTCTTGTTGTTTCTATTGCCATTACTGCCACCCATAGGAGTAATTGAAATATACACTCTGACAGTGTCTTTACAGCTGCCTTGGGCATTGGGTGAAAGGGATATGGCTTTGTTAACATTGCAGATACCATTGTATTCATGTATAGTAATTTTATGACTATAAGACACACCGGATTATAAGGCTTCCGGGTGTTGGCAAATTTCCGAACTTTGTCCATATATAAGGTGCACCGGTGTATAAGGTGCACCGGTGTATAAGGTGCACTTTGTTTTTTGCAGCGAGGATCCGCGCACAACAAAGTAATGAATTAGTAACAGAATTGCGCAATCGCGGGGTTTACTGGCTTGGCTCGGGGCTGGGCGGGCTCGGCCCCACTGTGGGCTACCGCGGGCTCGGCTCAGTTTGGGGCTGCTGCGGGCTCGCACTTCTGGGTTGGTAAATTTCCGAACTTTGTCCATATATAAGGCACTCTGGGGTATAAGGCGCACTTCCAGGTTCGGACCAAAATTTTAGTAAAGGGTGCACCTTATATGCGTGAAGTTACTGTAAATAATTTTTTGAAGAAGCATTGAAAGAAAATACTATTATTGAATGAAAGCACAAAACTATGATTTGGAAACTAGAGGTTAATTGTCTGGCTCTGTTATACGTCTCCTTAAAAGTAAAGCATCTTATCTCTCCATTGTGGTTGTTTTCCAGGAAGAGAAATAAGCAGTAGAAGTTCATTTCTCATCTTACTAAGACACTATGACGCATATCAAAATTGCAAAGTCTTCTGGGAATACTGCTTGAATTGCTTATGTCCTAATAAAGTCTGATTTTGTGCAACATATTTCATAGCATGATTCCTATACCCACCCAGGCCTTTCAGGGACAGTACAGTGCAAAACAGAGATGGCTCTAGGAGATGAACTGGAGTTGCACAAGGTTCTGTAGGAATGTAACAGGTTAACAGTACCACCAGAAACCATATTTTCTCTGGCACCAATTTCATTATATGTATAGTTTTTTTAATTATTAATTCAGTCTGTCATCCTCTCCTTCTGCATTCTGAGGGCTTCTCTAACATATTCTATGCACAAGCCTTCTGCTGTGCAGACTGAATTGTAAAGGATGATGATAATCAGCAAAAAACAGCAAAAACTAGATTGAAAAATCTGAGGCATATTCTCTAGTCTCTTAAAGAACCATACATACAGTGGTGTAGTCATATCTTCAGCCCTTTTGAATATAAAATCATGGTCACCTCTAAGTGAACCTATATATGCATATCTTCAACTGGTAGTGCCTAGTAACAACTGTCTGTGCCTCTTTCAGCAGTGACGTGCAGTGAACATCTAAAGGGCACAATAAATAAAAAACAGAAGAGGAGGGTAAAGTAAAAAGAATTGGGAAAAAAAGCTGCAGGCTGCTTTGGGATATTTTTAATTTGTGAGGGTTTTTTTCTTTTTTTTTTTTTTTAAGGTCATCTAATTTAAGGAGAGGGAGACTTGTGTGCCTTATAAACATTGAAGAGAGTGAAGAGACAAAAATTCATTAGAGAGAATAATGTTTGCTAAAATAGCGGATCATGCTTGAACATAACAGGTTTGACTGGAGCATGGAATACAGTTCAGAAAGAAGCTACAAAGACAAAATTAAGATCAAAGAGAAAAGTCTGAAGAACAAAACTAGACACAAGCAGTTCTAATATTGTGGGGAAGTATTATTTTGCACATCCTAAAGTTCAGTATGCATCTGATTAAATGCTAACATCTTAAAAACATGAAAATTTTGGGGCTGTTTTAATTTCCCTTCATTACAACCCCTCACCCAAAAGCCTAGTCTCTAGGTGTGAACTATAAGCAGACTTTGAAAAGATATGGACAAGTCATAGAGGCAATAAATTTCTGGCATTTCTGTAGGAAAATTCTCCACATTCTCCTATGCTTTCAGTGGGTAGCTATAATAGCAGCTCTCAGTTGTATGAAAGGTGCAAATTGCCTCCTCAGCAGGGCTGGAGTTGATGTTTTTGTAGTGGATACCACTATGAAAAGAAATATCCAGTAATAAATGCTTAGACCTCTCTAAAAACACCTGGTGCTCTCACAATTAACTGCAGAAGTAGATTTTATAGAAAGTACCTATGGTTGGGGAATTTTGTATGTTTGCAGAATCTAAATGAAATACTTCAGACTCTTAACAACCTTGTGCTTCCTCTGGGAAAAGCTAGTTAAATGCTGGCCATGTTTTGCTGCATCTCCAGACTGATCACAGGTGAGATTGCATTCAGGTTTGGAGGCAATATTTTCACGGAGTCTGCTGGATTTTTAATGCCGCATATAACCTGAAGAGTTCTCTATAGCATTGGATTGACTGGGCCCACAAATTTGAATTAGAAAGCGACACTTCTGACTTCTATTGCAACCAAAGACTATACATGGACTTTTTATTTTCTAATAAATTTGTATGAATCAGCCTGGATGGGAAATTTTCTGCACTTGTGCAGAAAAGTTGAATAGCTATTTGATACATATCTTTATTAAATATTTTCCTGTCTAAATTTCTTAACTAAACAGTTCATCAATTGCCAGTTTAAATACTACTTGAAACATATATCTGTATGAATGTGCTTTATCTGTCACTGAAATTCTTACTTGCATCTGATTTATTTTGCTTCTCATAAAGCATAAAGTCTGATGGAGACTGATGTCTTATTAATTAAACATTCTAATTATTTTGTGCCTTATTTATCAATAATCAGATAATTTGAACGGGCAATTACTCTTTCCAAATACAAACTGTTAGGACACAGAAAAGCATACATACATACTTTGTTTAAAATTCCCACAAGAAATTATTTGTGACCTGTAACAGTGAGAAAACTGAAATGATTCAAATTACCTTAGATTTGAGAAGCTTCAAAGACATTTATAATGCAGTACAATAAAAACTGTAGAAAATTCATAAAGATAATTTTCATTAACTAATAAGTTTCATTTTCACAGTTAAAACTATTAAAAGCAAATATATTTTAATGGAACTCTTCAATTTTGCCTGGATAGCTATAATATTGAGTTCTATGATATGTTTAATAGATTAAAGTATTTAAATAGGGGAATACTATTTCATGAATAGGTCAACTAAAATTTTTTGAGTAGTGTGCAACCTTCCAAAGCCCATTAGAAAAGACATTTCATACTGAACTTGATCTTCCCCCCACTTTAAAATTTACTTACAGTAATTTCACGATTATAAGCTGCACCATTTTGACTAAAATTTTGGTCCAAACCCGAACTGCGGCTTATAATCAGGTGCGGCTTATATATGGACAAAGAACGAAAAGTTGCTGTTTTAGTTTGGAGGACAGGTGTCTGCTGAGAAAGGCAGGAGCTTCTCTTTGAAATGGAGAATGTAAACCCCCTCCCTCCAAATTATTATAATTTTGAAATCAAGGGACTTTCAGGCAAAGATATGGGAATTAGGAATAACAGTTCTTTAATAGGAAAATTAAAATAGAAATACAGTACTACAAAGAAACAAACTCCAAACCCTGACAAAGTCAGAGAACAACCTCTGGCAGGGTGTTGGTAGCAGTTTGATTAAATGGTGGTTGTAGTCCTCCTGCAGAGACAGATGTGATTTAGTTGGAGCAGTGGTTTTGTAGAAGGTGCAGTTTCCCTCCGGAGGTCCAGTGGTGATGTGGAGAAATCCGGTTTTCCTCTGGAGTCCAGTGGAGAAAGGGGCTACCTCAGTGTCCCAAAACCTCTGTTTTTATTTTGGTAAGAAATGTTGGGCTCTTCCCCCTGGCTGGAGCAACTTCCAATGGGAAGCAGTAATTTTATCAGTCACACAGTGGGACTCAATGGGCCATTAGCAGAAAATGACTCGCTGGAGGAAGGGTGAGTTGTGAAAAGATAAAGAACAATGCCCCACCTGGTTTCAACGGATGGCCCATTAGCAGAATATCTCCCACGGAGACAAGGATCACTGACCCCACCCTCAACAGATGGTGATAGAATTGATACCTTTTATCACACTCTCTATTGTAACTTGAGGCTTATAATCAGGTGCAGCTTATATATGGACAAAGAATGAAAAGTTGTCAACACCCAGAAGTGTGGCCTATCATCAGGTGCAGCTTATAATCGTCAAATTACTGTACTTGGATAGGAATAACAGAAGAATACTAAATTGGTGTGTCCAATTCAGGAGTAATTGTAAAATTTCAGATCACTAGTGAGGCAGGTTTATTTTGGCTGAATCAATGCAACAACTGTTCAATCTCAGTCATTACAATCACAGAATTGTAGAATTAGATTTTTAATTTTTTAAATTTCCAGTTTATATTATTAAAAATTATTTTTTGTAGCATTTATAATTTCATCAGTTAAATGCGAAATCTGATTGGATTGCAGCACTCATAATGAACCAAGCGGCTGCCCCTCACAGAGAACATCATTAACAACATCAGGATTTACAAGGGAAAAGGGAAGGAGAATTTCTGCCCCTCAAGAATCTGCCTATGCCTAAAATTTTACAGAGAAGGACAGTGAGACAGACATGCATCTGAGCCAAAGGAGAACAGTGAACCAACCAATTCATTCTCAATGACTTTAATGTTTTAAAACTCCTGAACTGTAGAAAGATGATACCAATTCAAAACAACCTGAGGAAAAATGCTTTCCAAACTTTGAGGATGTCTGATGCCTTGCAGCACATCTTTTCAAATACTTCAGGCTCTTATCTTCTGATAAGCACTGAAAACATTGACATGTGAAATTCAGACAAATGCATTTTGCTAAGAACTGAAAGGTTGACTTGTACAGTAATTTCACGACTATAAGGCGCACCCTTTTGACTAAAATTTTTCCCTGAACCCGGAAGTGCGCCTTATAGTCCGGTGCGCCTTATATAATGTATAAAGTTGCGAAACATGCCAACCCAGAAGTGTGAGCTGCAATGGGGAGGCGGTGCCGTGGGAGCGCCGAGTTTCAAGAGGGGGTGCGGGGGGAAGAAGAAGCTGGGAGGTGCCAGGCGCAAGAGGAACAAGAAGCCAGGCGGTGCCTCCCATGGGGAGAACAGGAAGTCGGCCCCAGCCTGTGTGTGGGGGGAACAAGAAGTCGGGCGGCACCGGGCGCGGGGGGAACAAGAAGCCAGGTGGCGCCAAGTGTGGTGGGAACAAGAAGCCAAGCAGCACCAGGCGCGGGAATTTTTCATATTCTCATAAGTAGTTTAAATGCCAAATATTATTTTCAGGGAATTATTTCTATTTTCTTTTCTGAAGGCAAATGTTCTTCTAAAACAATGTAATACGAATTTTCTCTTGGCTTTGTGTACCTGCAGTTACATATTTTTTCTTAATCTTCCCTTTCCTTGCAGTGTTTAATTTGCATACTTACTGTGGGTCAAGACATTTCAAATTCGGCATGCCTGATCTAACCACATGTTAAAAAGTCATGCTAGTGAGAAAATATGACTAGCACCATGATAGTTCTCTGAGTGTAAATCTTCTTGCTACTGATGGGAGAGGGAACTCGCTAGAGTACAACAAAGCAAGCAAAAAATTCTAAACACCATCCTGCTGGACCATGGTCTATGAATTTTCAGTTCAAGCTCTTTTTACGACTAAATAACTACGGACAGTAGACAACAGAACTTTAAATGTCAGGCACCCTAACCTGTAATTCCTCTTAGATTATGCAAATCTATTGTATCTATGAAAACTCTGTTAAGGAACATTATTTGGCTTGTAAAATTAAGTACTTGACTGCCAAGAAACATTTGACTTTTGATTGTGCTTTTAATTTTTATTTTCCCTCTTTGTCCACTGAAGGCATTGAATGACACAAAGTTCTACTGACAAAATATGTAGTCATATAAACTGCTTGTGTGATGAGCAAGCATAGCTGGGAGTGCTGAAACAAATAGAAAGCTGATGTTTCTTCAGTGAAGGGAGGATAAGGCCAAATTAAATAGCATTCTTTGAATAGAATACTTTCCCACATATCAGTTTCTTGATCATTTTATACAAGTAAAATCAAACTATTTTTCTATACAATTGCATGTGCATATGGTCCATGGAATCCATCCTACTAAGATAATGCCTTTTCCCCGAGGTTTTGAACCCAGTTCACCATAGGCTGGGCTTTCTGGCTGCCAGCTATAAGATGAAGTTGAATAGAAATTTTCCTGAGGGGTGTTGTTGGTCATGGTCCTGGGCAAGCAGCTTTAGCAGAAGTGGGGTTGGACCTGATGATGTCTAGAAGTCTCTTCTAACATTGCCCATTTTTAGATCCTGTTTAGATTAATAGTGTAATTTAAAAGCTTTATAATGTATCAAATCTGCTGAAAAAAAAATATTGCTTGTTCATGTAAATCCCCAACCTGTCTCTATTTTATTTTCCTCATTAAAGAAATCAGTATGAGGTTTGAAAAATATCTAAGAAATATTAATGTTCACCTGAAAAAAGGTGAATACCACAGTTAATTTTTAGAGTGAATTTAACAAGCTATTTGTTTGATTGTTTGTGTTTTTTAAATGTGTGTGGATATGTTTCTGATTAAATAATCATCTAGATTGCAGGGTGATCTAACTCATAGTAAACTCCAGCAACCTTTTATTTTTTTTGTTGGTGGGGGGGAAATGGGGCAGTGGGGCTTGTTTCGATTAATTGAGTTTTCATCTTTCTGCTGCCTCAAAATTACTGTGAATTAATATGGTGAGTAGCAAGCAATACAATTTTTGCAAAAATGTACATTGACAGGACTATTTTTATTGCAATCTTCTGTTAAAATGACTATGTGCCTTTTTGCATCCTAAATTTCAGAAATTCTTTTTCAAAATGTCATCAAAGTTAAATTGTGTTATAGCAACATAACAGTAGCTAACGGCATTCTTAAAGAATGTAAAGATTTAAATATGCAAAACACAGGCTTCCCAGGGTTGAAATGAAAATAATGCAAAAGACTAAAAAAAACCTCCTCTCAGTTTCATGAAATAAAAATGTAAATGAAAAATATTATGTCAAGGGAAGTCATAATATTTAGTCACTAAAATGTCAAATTTTCCAATTAATTTCCCCAAAATTTTTTTATGTTTGTACAACTGTTAATTTTGGTGTCAAAGAAAGAATGAGCACATATCCAAGAGAAGTTTATAAAGGTTTTTGTAAAGCTTTTTAAAGAAGAAATTTCATGCAAGACTTTATCTTAACTCATTGTCAAATCTTTTTAGATATATTTGCCTTCCTGTAGAGATGGTACTGATCATGTAGGCTTTAAGCAAACAGCAGTGAGCCAGGGGAGAAAAGCATCTCTAGTATTTCCTGAAAGCTGACACAAAACTGAAGGTGCTGTGTATCTGCTAATGAAGGATAGGGACAGAGGAAATTGGGAAACTAAAAACGCAAGGTCACTGATGAAATCTCTGGGTCCTGAGTTCATAATAATGTCTGTAATGAATCACACTACAAGGACATGCAGCAAATTTCATGTGTCTGGGAGTGGGCAGACAGCAACAGATACTTAAGACAATCAGAGAAGATGTGCCTAGACTAATCACATTTTAGGGACTTCTTGAAATGGAGGTTGCAGGCAAGTCTTGGAATTTAGTGGCATAAATAAAGTGTTGGATATTAACAGCATTAAAGATTTCAAAAAACTAAACAAGGGAAAAAAAATTTGTCTCTTTTCAGTTTCTCACCTTTTTCAATTACGTTTGCTTACTGAAATTCTTGCTTTCATAAGGATGAAACTAAGGATTAGAGGAGGAGATGTTGCCAGTAGAGACATTTTTGTCTAGTTGATAAGAGTAGAAAACATTTGTAGCAACTTTGATACTATTGCAGGAAAAAAAGTATAAAAATTGCAACCATTACAACCAGCATCTCTCATTGTAAATATTTGGATTTAAACTTTATGCACTAATAAGTATTTTCTGAACTGCTCTTTTTTCCCCCCATATCTAGGCTGTTTATACTCTGGTTAATGAAGAATAACAGTGGAGATATATAAGAAATCATTCTCTCTCTGCCTTACCTACATTAGTCTCTGTGGTGGTGAATCATAGGTTTTGTTTTTTTAATGACAATTTCTTCAGGGTTCTGTTATCTCAGTTCTTGAGAATTGTGTCTCTCAGGAAGCACTGTCAGAATGTACCTGCTTGTGCAAAATGCCTGCTATGGTAGCTTGTGATCACTGTGCATAGAGTAGCAACAAGAGGAGAAGGGGAATCACAGAATGGGTGAGGTTGGAAGGGACAACAGTGGCTCATCTGGTCCAAACTCCACGTTCAAGCAGGGTCATTCTAGAGCACACAGCACAGGATTGTGTCCAGAGGGTTCATGAATATCCCCAGAGAGGGAGATTCCGCAAAGTGTATGGAAAATCTGTTCCATTGCACAGTCACTGCACAGTAAAGAAGTTCTTCCTCATATTCAGAAGGAACTTCCTGTACATCAGGCTCTTTCCATTGTCACTTGTCAAGAAGATATCGAGAAGAGCCTGGATCTGTCTTTTTGGCACCTTCCTTTCAGATACTGACAGACATTGGTGAGGCCCCCTCTCAGATGTCTCTTCTCAAGGCTGAAAAGGCTCAGTTCCCTCAGTTTGCCCTTTTAAGGGAGATGCTCCAATCCTTTAATTATCTTCATTGCTCTCTGCTGGACCTGCTCCAGGATCTCCATGTCTCTTTTGTCCTGAGCAGCCCAGAACTGGACACAGCACTCCTGATGTGGTCTCACCAGGGCTGAGCAGAGGGGTAGGATCATCTCCGTCAGCCTGCTGGCAGTGCTCTTCCTAAAGCCCCCCAGGATCCCATTGGTGTTCTTGGCCACCAGGACACTCTGCTGGCTCATGGACAGTTTGTTGCCCACCAGGACAGTGAGGCCCTTCTCTGCAGAGTTGCTTTCGAGCAGGTCGGCCCCCAGCCTGTGCTGGTGCAGGGGGTTATTCCTCCCCAGGTGCAGGATCCTGTTTTTGCCTTTGTGAATTTCAGATGTGTTGGAGGTTGGGGGAGTTTTAGAAATTTTTCCCATTATTATGTTAAGCTGGCCGGGCGGCTCCTCTTTAGCTGTTAAGTGCTCAAGACAAAGGGATGGCTGGGCTAACCCTGATTGCTCGATTGCGGAGTGGGGGTTTGAGGGGTGGGGGGTGGATGGTCGAGTGCTGTTTTGTCCTTCCGCGAGTGGGAGGATGCTTGCTCTCGCCGGCCCGAATGCAGAGGAGAGAGGTTGTTCTTCTCCGTGGTGGGACCAGGCCCCTGCACTCCGACTGCTAAAGTTTCCTGCTTCTGAGAACAGCGCTGAGAACTGGGACGCCCACGGTGAGCGGAGTTCTTTCCTGCACCTTTTCTCCCACCTGGGACAGCCGGTGCCCGCTTCGCTCCCCTGCTCCTGCAGCAGCCGCAACTGAGAGGCTGCCCTGCCCCACTCCATCGGAACTGTGAGGAGGAGGAGGACATCTGTGACTGGAAAAAGGGACTGAGACTGAGTTTCATTCTGTTCTGTCGCTGATTTTTTTTTCCCATAGCTGATGTTGTTTTTGTTTGTCTTATAGATATATCAGTAAAGAACTGTTATTCCAGACCCATACCTTTTGCTTGAGAGTTCCTGAATTTCTAAATTATAGTAAACTGGGAGGGAGGGAATATTTCACTATCCATTTTTGAAAAAAAAACCTCTTGCCTTTTTCTTTTCCTGGCGATACTGTCCCTTTAGACCAGGACAGATCTTGATGCCCGAACATGGGACAGAGGTTAAGGAATAACAGTTCTTCAGTTGCCTAAGATTGTCTTTTTGTGTGCTAGCAACATGTGGTCCAGCAACATGTGGTCCAGTTTAATCTGGTTTGGGCTACACGTGTTCATACATGTATCTCTCCCATTTGCAAACCCTTACATAAACATGGGCCCTATAACTAAGGCTACTGTGATTGTTATCGAACTTGCTTTATGGGTTGATAAGGTGAGGAATTAATGGATTTTTAACTTCCTTTGGAAGGCGGGTACATGGATTCAGGGATACCACACACTAACTGCATGTTTTTGGGGTTATTTTAACAATGGCACCTACTGTGAGGGAATAACACCAGGGGAAATTTTCTCCCAACCCTTCACCCAGATTTTTGGGTCTACCCCACCAGTTTTTGAAGGGTTCAGATTTCCTCTGAATGTTAATGATATCATACAGTGGCTGGTGTTACTGATAGGCTTGTCCTATTTAACATTAAGAGATAAGGGGGGATTGAGCTGGATAACAACCCTGATATCTACTCCAGGAAATAGGGATGGTGCTGCAGACATTGACCCTGCCCCAGAGACTAGATATGCTGCCCCAGAGCCTGACCCTGCCCCTCAGTCCACCTCAAAAAGGAACCACCCAGAGTGAGTAGGGGTTCTAGTGAAAGAGATAGGCCAGATGATGAAGGAGTACCTCTCCCCAGCTGGTGAGAAGCCCTGCCTTAAAGGGGGAGAATCCAGTGATGCTGTAGTGGAACCCATAGGTGTTACATCTGCCCAGGTTCCAGCTGAATTGCAAGGGCACTCACAGCCAGCAGCAGTCGCCCCTGTAGAAAGCCTAAAATGAAAGCAAGGCACCTAGACAAAGAGGACCAGAAAGGAGGGCCCTCACAACCAGCAGGGGAGCCAGAGGTTGAAATCATCACCGAGTCCCTGTCATATGAAAATCTCCGCAATCTGCAGAAAGATATTGCATGATGGGGTCGGGAGCCTTTGACAATTTGTTTACTTCGGGTCTGGGACCTCATGGGAACAGGTGTGCATTGGATGGTACAGAGGCAAGAAATTTGGGATCCTTGTCCCAGGACTCAGGTGTGGACCAGATATTCGTAAGGGAGTCAGGCCCACTTCCCCTCTGGGAGCGGCTTTTAATGAGTGCAAGAGAGAGGTTTGTCAACAGAGAAAGAATGCAGGAGCACCATCATAGAATGCATTGGAAAACCCTTGAGGAAGGAATTCAACAACTGAGAGAAGTGGCAGTACTGGAGGTACTCTTTGGGAGGGATGGACAGCATGACAATGACCCTGACAAGGTCAGGTGCACAGGGCACATGCTGTGGAATCTGGCAAACCTGGGGCCATCTCAACACACCACCTTCATTGCAATGATTAATGCTGATGAGCACCGAGAAACAGTGAGTTCTGTTGCTAACAAGCTTAGGGATTTTCACAGCATGATGAATGGCGCAGTGCAGGCTCAGGTTTCTTCCATGGTCAAGGATTGCATACAGGGGATAAAGGAGGAGATGAAGGAGATGAGGGGGATAAGGGAGGAGATGAAGGAGGTGAGGGGGATAAGGGAGGAGATGAAGGAGGTGAGGGGGATGAGGTGATATAAGTGAGATGAAGGAGAAGATCACAAAGATCAAGGCAGCACCAGTGCGAGCCTCCTACCCCAAGGTTACAGCCCAACGCCCCCCAGCTAGTGAAAGAGGGTACACCCTACGAGTTGATCTATGTTTTTTTCTGCGTGACCATGGGGAAGACATGGGAAAATGGGATGGGAAACCCACTTCTGTCCTGGCAGCACGGTTGCGTCAAATCAGGGAGGGAAAAACTAACCGAGGAAGCTACACTAAAGTGAAAGTAGCCTCAACCTCCCATGACCAAAGTGCTGGGCATTAAAGAACGGAGGATGATCTGTCAGACCCACTTGAAGGAACCTCCACTATGTATGTCCAGGGAAGGAACAATAGCCAGGGCTAGAGGGGCCCTGCCTCTAGTCAGGGAGAGGCATGGGATAACAGAATCTATTGGATGGTGTGGATCTGATGGCCTGGCACATCAGAACCACAAGAATATAGGGTATTAGTTGATACTGGTTCAAAAGGCACCCTAATACCACCAGAACATGTGGGGAAAGAGCGTGTTTCCATTGTTGGGGTGACGAGGGGATCACAGGAATTGCCTTTGCTGGAAGCTGAGGTGAGCCTGACTGGTAAGGAGTGGCAGAAACATCCAATTGTAACTGGCCCAGAGGCTCCGAGCATTCTAGGCATAGACTTTCTCAGGAGTGGCTATTACAAAGACCCAAAGGGATTCAGGTGGGCTTTTGGAATAGCTACTGTAGTGGTAGAGGGCATTAAGCAGTTGAACACCTTGCCTAGACGGTCAAAAAACCCATCTGCAGTGGGACTTCTGAAGGTGGAAGAGCAACGAGTGCCAATTGCCTCCTCAACAGTGCACCGCCGGCAGTACCGGACGAATCGAGATGCCATGATCCCCATCCACAAGATGATCCGTGAGCTGGAGAGCCAAGGGGTGGTCAGCAAAACCCACTCACCCTTCAACAGCCCCATCAGGCCCATGCGCAAGTCTGATGGAGAATGGAGATTGACTGTGGACTATCGTGCGTTGAACAAAGTGACTCCACCACTGAGCGCTGCCGTGCCGGACATGCTGGAGCTCCAGTACGAGTTGGAGTCCAAGGCAGCAAGGTGGTATGCCACCATTGACATTGCCAACGCATTTTTCTCCATTCCTCTAGCAGCAGAGTGCAGGCCTCAGTTTACCTTCACCTGGACGGGCGTGCAGTACACCTGGAATCGTCTGCCCCAGGGGTGGAAACACAGCCCCACCATCTGACATGGATTGATCCAGGCTGCACTGGAAAAGGGTGAGGCTCCAGAACACCTTCAATACATTGATGACATCATTGTGTGGGGCAACACGGCAGTGGAGGTATTTGAGAAAGGAGAAAAGATCATTCAGATTCTGCTGAGAGACAGCTTTGCCATTAAAAAAGAACAAAGTCAAATGACCTGCCCGAGAGATCCAGTTCCTGGGAGTAAAGTGGCAAGATGGATGGCGCCAGATCCCCACTGAGGTCATCAATAAGATCCCCGCAATGTCTCCACCAACCAGCAAGAAGGAAACACAAGCTTTCCTAGGTGCCATAGGCTTTTGGAGAATGCACATTCCTGAGTACAGCCAGATTGTGAGCCCTCTCTACCTGGTCACCCGTAAGAAGAACGATTTCCACTGGGTTGCTGAGCAGCAGCAAGCCTTTGCCCAGATCAAGCAGGAGATCGCTCATGCAGTGGCCCTTGGCCCAGTCAGGACGGGACCAGAGGTCAAGAATGTGCTTTACACTGCAACCGGGAACCATGGTCTGTCCTGGAGCCTTTGGCAGAAGGTGTCTGGGGACACTTGAGGCCGACCTCTGGGATTCTGGAGCCAAAGCTACAGAGGGTCTGAAGCCAATTACACTCCCACAGAGAAGGAGATCTTGGCTGCCCATGAAGGAGTCCAAGCTTCCTCAGAAGTGATCGGCATGGAAGCACAACTCCCCCTGGCACCCCGACTACCAGTGCTGGGGTGGATGTTCAAAGGAAAGGTTCCCTCTACCCACCACGCCACCGACACCACATGGAGCAAGTGGATTGCCCTCATCGCGCAACGTGCCCCCATTGGAAACCTGAATCGCCCTGAGATTTTGGAGATAATTATGAACTGGTCAGAAGGTGAAAAATTTGGTCTTGCCGATGACGAGGAGGAAGAACAAGTGAACCGGGCTGAGGAAGCGCCACCATAAAACCAACTGCCAGCAGATGAAACATGCTACACTGTTTTCACTGACAGCTCTTGCCGCATCGTGGGGATGAACTGGAAGTGGAAAGCAGCCGTATGGAGCCCCACACGACAAGCTGTGCAAGCTACCGAAGGAGAAGGTGGATCAAGTCAACTTGCTGAACTCAAAACTGTTCAGCTGGCCCTGGACATTGCTGAAAAAGAGAAGTAGCCAAAGCTCTACTTTTATACTGACTCATAGATGGTAGCCAATGCTCTGTGGGGTTGGCTGGAAAGGTGGAAAAAGGCAAACCGGCAACATAGGGGAAAACCAATCTGGGCTGCTGATGAGTGGAAAGACATTGCCACCCGGGTAGAGAAGCTACCTGTGAAAGTTCGTCATGTGGATGCCCATGTCCCCAAGAGTCGGGCTAATGAGGAACACCGACACAACAAGCAGGTAGATCAGGCCTCAAAGATAGAGGTGTCAAAAATAGACTTGGATTGGCAACACAAGGGAGAATTGTTCCTGGTTCGATGGGCCCATGATGCCTCAGGTCATCAGGGCAGAGACGCCACGTATAAGTGGGCACGTGACCGAGGGGTGGATCTAACCATGGACAGTATCTCTCAAGTTATCCATGACTGTGATATGTGTGCTACCATCAAGCAAACCAAGCAGGTGAAACCTCTCTGGTATGGTGGGCATTGGTCCAAATATAAGTACGGGGAGGCCTGGCAGATTGACTACATCACACTGCCTCAAACCTGCCAAGGCAAGAGCTACATGCTGACCATGTGCCACCACGGGATGGTTGGAGACCTACACTGTGCCTCACGCCACTGCCCGGAACACCATCCTGGACCTTGAAAAACAGGTCCTTTGGAGGCATGGTACCCCTGAGAGAACTGAGTCAGACAACGGGACTCATTTCAAGAACAGCCTCATAAACAGCTGGGCTAGGGAACACGGCAGTGAGTGGGTGTACCATATTCCCTACCATGCACCAGCGGCTGGGAAAGTCGAACGGTGCAATGGCCTGCTTAAAACTACCTTGAAGGCACTTGGTGGGAGGACTTTCAAGAACTGGGAGAGTAATCTACCAAAGACCACATGGTTAGTGAATACCGGAGGCTCCACTAACCGAGCAGGCCCTGCCCAATCTGAGCTCTTGGGAACACCAGATGGAGATAAGGTTCCAGCGGTACACATGAAAGGTATGCTAGGGAAAACTGTTTGGGTGAACTCTGCCTCTAGCAAAGACAATCCTGTCCGTGGTGTGGTTTTTGCTCAGGGACCAGGTTGTACCTGGTGGGTGATGCAAAAGGATAGAGAAACCCAATGCATACCCCAAGGAGACCTTGTTCTAGGGTGAACTATCTATGATACTGTGTCTGTAACTGCATATATGTATATAATTTAAAGGTTCTAATTCGATGTAGTATGTTAACGTGGAAAAAATTTGGGGTGAATAATGTTGGGGGTTGGGGGAGTTTTAGAAATTTTTCCCATTATTATGTTAAGCTGGCCGGGCGGCTCCCCTTTAGCTGTTAAGTGCTCAAGACAAAGGGATGGCTGGGCTGACCCTGATTGCTCGATTGCGGAGTGGGGGTTTGAGGGGTGGGGGGTGGATGGTCGAGTGCTGTTTTGTCCTTCCGCGAGTGGGGGGATGCTTGCTCTCGCCGGCCCGAATGCAGAGGAGAGAGGTTGTTCTTCTCCGTGGTGGGACCAGGCCCCTGCACTCTGACTGCTAAAGCTTCCTGCTTCTGAGAACAGCGCTGAGAACTGGGACGCCCACGGTGAGCGGAGTTCTTTCCTGCACCTTTTCTCCCACCTGGGACAGCCGGTGCCCGCTTCGCTCCCCTGCTCCTGCAGCAGCCGCAACTGAGAGGCTGCCCTGCCCCACTCCATCGGAACTGTGAGGAGGAGGAGGACATCTGTGACTGGAAAAAGAGGACTGAGACTGAGTTTCATTCTGTTCTGTCGCTGATTTTTTTTTCCCATAGCTGATGTTGTTTTTGTTTGTCTTGTAGATATATCAGTAAAGAACTGTTATTCCAAACCCATACCTTTTGCTTGAGAGTTCCTGAATTTCTAAATTATAGTAAACTGGGAGGGAGGGAATTTTTCACTATCCATTTTTGAAAAAAAACCTCTTGCCTTTTTCTTTTCCTGGCAATACTGTCCCTTTAAACCAGGACAAGATGGTTCTTCTTTGCCCATCTCTCCAGCCTGCTGAGGCCCTTCTGAAGGTTTGCACCTCTGGGGTATTGCCTGCTCCTCCCAGCTTTGTGTCATAAGTGAATGTGCTGAGGAGGCATCTGACCCTTCATGTTAATAATTGATGAGTAAATAAAACAGAGCTGTGCCAGTATTGAACCTTGTGGGACACAAGACACTAACTAGACCCTCTGCCACTGTTTACAACCCACCTTATTGTCCGTTCCTCCAGTCCACACTTCCTGAGTTTGCCTATGAGGATAGACATAGGCAAAGAGAGACAGTGTCAAAAGCCTTGCTGAAGTTGAGGTTGGCTAGGCAGACAGCATCCATTGCTCTCCTCATCCATCCCAGGAGATGTTTTCATCAAAGAAGGCAATCAGGTTGGTAAAAAATAATTTACATTTACTGAATCCATGCAGACTATCCCTGATGACAGAATAGTTAAAAGTTGTTTTGGATTTTCTTTCTTTCTTTCTTTCTTTCTTTCTTTCTTTCTTTCTTTCTTTCTTTCTTTCTTTCTTTCTTTCTTTCTTTCTTTCTTTCTTTCTTTCTTTCTTTCTTTCTTTCTTTCTTTCTTTCTTTCTTTCTTTCTTTCTTTCTTTCTTTCTTTCTTTCTTTCTTTCTTTCTTTCTCTTTCTCTCCTTCTCTCCTTCTCTCCTTCTCTCCTTCTCTCCTTCTCTCCTTCTCTCCTTCTCTCTTTCTCTTTCTTTCTCTCTCTCTCCCCCATTACTTTGGCTGTTGATGATGGTTCATAAATGGAGGCACAGGAAAAGGTAAAAACAAGAATGGACTTTGGAAAAACATATTTGGGAAAATCAAATGCTTCATATGCCAAACAAAAATACAGTAATTTCATGATCATAAGCCGCACCATTTTGACTAAACTTTTGCTCCCAAATCGGAAGTGTGGTTTACATTCAGGAGCAGCCAATATATGAACAAATTTTGGAAATTTCCCAACCTGGAAGTCTGAGCCCACAGCAGTCCCGAGCCGAGCCGGAGCCTGCCTGGCCCCGGGTGGTGGCACAGCGGCAGTGCTGCCTGGCCCTGGGAGGCGTGGCGGCGGCAGTGTTGTTGCCTGGCTCCAGGAGGTGCGGTGGCACTGCCAGGCCCCAGGAGGCGTGGTGGCGCTGCCCAGCCCCGGGCTTCCTGGTGGCAGTGGCCGGGCACACCGCTCTCTCTCTTCCCGGTGGCAGTGGCAAGTGGAGCCGGGGCTGTTCCCTGGCGGCTGCCCCGAGCAGGGCCGAGCCAGTAAACCCCGTGATCCTGCAATTCTGTTACTAATTGGCAACTTTGTGAAAGTTGCACGCGTATCCTCGCTGCATACTAAAGTGCATCTAATAATACGGTGTGGCTTATATATGGACAAAACCTAAATGGTGCCGACACCTGAAGTTGTGGCTTATAATCAGGTGCGGCTTGTAATTGTGAAATTACTGTACTTGTATCTATGCAAGCATTTATTTCTGAAACAGTAAATGGCATTTTTGCCTTGAGTGGAATTGTTCATATGCATATAACAGTGTAGTAATGTGAATATGGATAGGTACCAACTCTCAGTTGTTTGGGTGTGAAAACAAGTAGAGTATTGGGGTTTTTTAACTTTTTATTTTTTTTACCCTTACCAGCTCATCTTCCCTGACTTCATTATGCTAGAATCTGTATACGTGGCCAGCTAGAGAATTAATTAATCCAAGGATACTTTTGTCACTTGTGGAAAACAATTATTCATGCAAATTAACAGCGAGAAATCTATGAGTACGAAATAGTGTATGCTTGTAGGTGACAATGTACATATGCATTTTGATAGAAAAGAAAGTAGAGATGTTGTGGATGCCCACAGTTTGTTTTCTCCTTGAGTGGCACGTGCAACAAGAGCACAGAACTGTCTGTGGGGAATATACAGGGTGGCATTTTTAGTGACTGAAAGGCTGACACTTGATACACAACAGAAAGTAGTAAGTGGGGTAGTAAGAAAGTGTGATGAAGCTGTAGTGGACAGCACAGGTTTCCCAGGCTACGTCTGGCCAGAGTAATTAGTCACTTTGCCCATCCCTTGAAACAATATACAGTAATTTCACGAGTATAAGCCACACCTGTTTGGAGGACAGGTGTCTGCTGAGAAAGGCAGGAGCTTCTCTTCGAAATGGAGAATGTAAACCCCCTCTCTCCAAATCATTATAATTCTGAAATCAAGGGGCTCTCTGGCAAAGATATGGGAATTAGGAATAACAGTTCTTTACTAGGGAAATTAAAATAGAAATACAGTACTACAAAGAAACAAACTCTAAACCCTGACAAGTCAGAGTACAACCTGACACCCCGTCAGGCAGGGTGCTGGTAGCAGCTCGATTAAATGGTGGTAGCATCCTCCTACAGTGACAGATGTGATTCAGTTGAAGTAGTGCTCCTGCAGAAGGTGCAGTTTCTCTCCGGAGATCCAACGGTGATTTGGAGAAAACCGGTTTTCATCTGGAGTCCAGTGGAGAAAGGGGCTCCCTTAGTGTCCCAAAAGCTCTGTTTTTATCTTCGTAAGAAATGTTGGGCTCTTCTCCCTGGCTGGAGCAACTTCCAATGGAATTAAGTAATTTTATCAGTCACACAGTGGGACTCAATGGGTCATTAGCAGAAAATGACTCTCTGGAGGGAGGATGGGTTGTGAAAAGATAAAGAACAATGCCCTACCTGGTTTCAATGGATGGCCCATTAGCAGAACATCTCCCACAGAGATAAGGATCACTGCCCCCACCCTCAACAGATGGTGATAGAATAGATACCTTTTATCACACTCCGTATTGTAACCCAAGACATTTGCTGACACCCGGATGTGCGGTTTATTATCAGGTGCAGCTTAGATATGGACAAAGAATGAAAAGTTGCAACACCTGGAAGTGCGGCCTATTAGGTGATTAGGTGATTACACCTGATTAGGTGCATCTTATAATCATGAAATTACTGTACTTCCATGAAGAATGTCTAAAGGAAGTATAACAGTGATCATTTTTCCAGCGATTGCTCTGTGGGGCCTATTTCTAATATATGTATTTTTAGCAATGGCAATGCAATATGCTCCACTTTGTACAGTTATAAATGTGTGTGTAGTTCTCCAGTACAAATGGAATCTATAATGCCTGTTGAAGTAGTTTTTTATGTCTTTAAATCACGAAATCACCTAGGATAAGTCACCTAGGAAGTACTTAAGACATTCAAGTCTAAGCTAATATAGTATTTGTATTATATCACATTTTTTAATAGAGGTAAGTGATAAGATCTGGTAAAACTAGGGTCATTTAAAAGAATTAATCTCCCAAGAGTTTACTGAGTACTGGAATTTATAACACCTCATTTCCCAAGGATTTTATGTCATGACTGGACTGTTTGCTGGGGTGGAATATCATATAATGCATCTTCCTGCTTCATACATCTGCTCTTCCCCAAACTGGCTTTTTGATGTCTCATAGAGGTGAAATAACATAGTGGTCGTTTGCTTAACTTGTGGAAGAGTCACTAATTTTGAATCCTATTTTCCACTCTTGTATTTTTTAATGAAATTGTAGGAATTTTTTGGTTTTAATTGGGTCTGAGAGTGAATACCAAATACAAATTTTTTTTTCTGGGATAATGGTGAAAAGGCAGACAGTGCAAGTGGGAAACAAGGATGAAAAAATAAATAGTCCTTAACTCATGGTAAAGAGCTTCTGTTTATCCAGATTCTCTTTGGTAACTTCACAGACTAAATGGGAAAACCTTCCCCTGTCTCACTATGGAAGCGATGAGTAATACTGGATAATTCAACTTTTATAAGAGTTCCTGTTTAGGAATATTTCTTCAAAATCTAAGTTTTAGCTAAGCTTTGCTGTCAATGTGCTAAAATTGCCTTTAGGAAGTTCTCAGAGGTTACTGCTTTTATCTCTGTGGTGAAATGAAAAATAAAATAAAACTACCCCTCAGCTATGAACATGACATTCACATCCAGCAAATTCCCTAAGTCTGCTAATACCTGTGGTTTCTTCCAGTAGTATACAGGAGCTGCTCAGGAGCTTGTGTTTCATGGCACCGATTTAAAAAGACTACCTTCACTCAATTTCTGCCCATTGTGGCCAGTGAGATGGGGGGCTTAAATCCATAGCCAAGATAGCTCCTTGCTAATTCCCTCCCATTCAACAGGAACCACTTAAAGCCTGCTTTGAGATAAAGCTCTTGCAAAGCTGCAAGCGTTTTCCTGCTGATCTAGAAAAACCACACTCTTGAATGGCATATTTTCTGAACAATGAATTATCTAGTTTAGTATGTAGCCTTCTTTGGCAAGGAATAATGTATGCATTGACAAAATGGAAAAATATTAACTGTGGAGTGTTTTGCTTATAAAAGAAGTCACTGAGTCGTGATCTGAGCCTGATTTGCAGCTGCTATATGTAATAATATTTTCATTGAATTAAATGCTTTTAGAGAAAATGCTTCTACAGGAAACTGCATATAATATCAGTTAATCAGAACAGTATAATGTCACTTATATAGCCAAGGTCATTCTAATGTAGAGAGGTAAAATGTTCCATGTCTAATAATTTAGTAATTGCAACAGACAAAAATTCAAGTGAAAGAGAAAGATACATAGTAGGCTGGCTGGTAGGTGTTTTTTTGAAATGAGTAAGTTGAAGGGACCAAGCTCAGTCCAGGTAATGCTTTACAATACTTCTTACATGAGCAGTTTTATTTCATTTAAATCCTATTTTTTAGAGACCTCTTTAGGTTTTAAACTTGAAGTCTGCCAGAAAGTTTCAGACCCTAAAGGGCAATAAATTCACTAATTTCCTAACCTACTTAGAGGGCTAGAAATAGAGTTTAAAACAGAATATTTAAAATAAATGGCTGTAGTTAATGCACTACGTGCAATTCATGAGACAACTAATACATTGAAAATAAACTAAAAAGAGATAGTTTTATGGAATAAATGAATACAAACCTAATTCTGTAGAAATATACTCCATTAGGAGACCTTTTTTGGGGTTGCATTAGAAAAATGTTAACTATTTTATTATTAAAACTGACTACCACTTTAAATAAAATGACCCTATAGTTTGAAAGATAGTCCTAATCACATGCACATTTTCATGATCACTGGCTTAAAATATAACCCAAACAAATCTAAACCTGAAGCAGCTGACTCTATCCCTATACAATGCTGAATGACTACAAAAGAGAGAAGAAAAGCTGTTTTTGTAACCCATCCTATCACAGAGACATTTCTTGCATCATGTTATTTTTTTCCTTCCTGGATTGCAGAAGTCTCATGCATAGAAAACATGATATTTGTTTTCTTTTTTCTTCTATTTTGTTTCTACAAACAGGGTCATTCAGACTATCATTATGAATACAAATTTTTCTGAGCTCTTTGAAAAGGACAAGAATGGTGGGATATGCCATGAATAATTAATGTCAAATGTTTCCTGTAGTTGAAATAATTCTTGGTTCCTCTGCAGTGTAGAGTTGAAGCTTTGAAGGACTCATTCAGTTCATAAACTTTTCTGTGTCCAAAAATTCATCTGCAATCAAGAAGATTTCAGCTTTGTTTTGTATACATATGTACATATATTATATATACTATAGATTTGATTTTTTCCCCCTGCTTCTAGATTTTTCCAAATTAATAGTAGATTAGGAAAAACTAAATATTTTAACTGGAAGGAAAGGAAATACTGCTACGTCAGTCTTGACTCCATACTAAAGCAAGGCTTAAACAATTGGGCAATATATGTGAATACAGATGTATAAATGTTAGTATCTAGCATGTAAAAATATACGTTCTGACAGTATTCTAGATAAACCAATTCCACCCTAGAATACTTTATTTGTCAAACATCAAATTATATTAAGTGCTAAATATGAAATACCAAGACTGTCAAGAAACATGATTGTTTGGTTCCAGTTGACATTATGAAATGTTATTTAAAAAAAAAATAAATTCAATATCAAGTTCCTGATGTATTCTCCTAATTCCCATTTGAACTGCAGTGTGAGATAATTTGTGCTCATTTTACAACAGCAGTTCTCAGTCAGAGTTTATCCAGTGCTCCTGATAAACAAAAAAACCTTCAATGAGCACTCTGTGAAATACTCCTTTTTTGCAGCTAGGGCAAGGTTGAACATGATGATACGTCAAGAATAAAGGAGATGCCTAGTCTCTTTTTGTCTCCAACTGACCTCACTTTATCACAGACAAAGTTTATCATTCTGTCCAGAGGACAATGGAACATGGTGACACTACCTCAAAATATCATGTCCTTTTACCACAGTTTAAGATTATTTATTCTCTGTGAATCACATTTTAAAAAATCCAAAAACCTTTCCTTGGCAATAGTTTTAAAAATCTTTTTACATTGATGCAAATATATATTTTGGATATTTCTTGTGAAGGAAAAGCCCAAAGCAAAACAAAGGAAAGTGCTATGCTCTTATTAGAATTGACCTTTTTAGATACTGTAGAAAGAGAAGGTGAAATTCTGTGAAGCTATAAGAGCAAATATAAAAAATGAAGGAAAGAACAAAAATAGAGAGAGTTCACAGTGGATCCAATTGAATGGAAACAATTTGTAAGAAATTGAGAAATTTATACTAATGTAAGCAAAATATGAATTCAATGCTAACAATTAAAAGCAAGCATATCGCATTACAAAGCATATGCATATCTGTTATAAAGGAATCTTAAAATGTCTTACAGAAAAAAAGAGGCTTAATGCTCTTAAATGTTAAAATACCTCTGGACTTGGGAAAGGGTTGCGAGCTAGTCATAAATATTTTAAAGCACCTGAATGTGTTCACTCAATTAATCCTCTGTGATTTATGCTGGTTTTTTTTTTAATTGTACTGTGTCCCTAGAGCCCCTCTTTCTTTCCTCCTTGCTACCTTCAGCAAAATCAATTAATTTAAAAGAGAGAAAGATTTACTTTCCTTTTCCCATATACTAACTTGCCTAGTCTGTTTGGACACGCTTGCTAAACTAAAAGGGAGAGTCTTTTGACTTGTACTTTGAACTAAATATGAGGAAGGAATTAGTCTTAAACAGCTGAGTAGGGTGAAGGAAAAGAAAAAAGCGTGTCTTACTGAAGCATGCAACAAAGATCATCCATCTCTGGAGGGCTAATAAAACAAATACAGCCTTAGACTGGGTTGTGTTGTGTTGCTTCTCCATGTCTGTATTTTTTTTCAGTTCCAGTTATGGTAGCTCTATTTGCTGAGGAAACTTTATTCTCTGCTCTGCAGTCTGGAATATTGACTGTCATTGCTGCCTAAAAATGCAGAGCCAGAAATGTTGGTAGGCACTTTTGCAGGGTATATTATACTTTACTGGAGTTCACTAGAGAATTAAAACTAGTGTGTTACTCTTCAGGAGGATTTGGCCCCTCAGCCATCCAATTTTTCTGGATTCTCATGGAAGTTCCATATTTTGTAACTGAACACAAGATTTGAACTGCATATTTATAAGCTTTGTTACGCCTAGGTTAGCCTGGATAACAACATCCACATTTCAGTCTCCAGCAAACTTTCTTGGAACTGAAATTCTGTAATGCCATTTTGATGCGTCTTACTCCCTTTCATCCTCCTCCTCCTTTTCTGGGATCATTTTTCCCTTTCTCATGCATAAATGCACACTCCCACAGGCAATCACTCCTGCACCAAGAAAGCAGAAAACTGCTCTGAGTCATCTTGTTTATTGGCCTAAGTGCCTATATGAGGTGAAAGTAGAAGATGGAAGAGGAGGTGGGCTTCAAATCAGTCTAGCACTAATGTAATTTAAGTTGAAATAAAGTGTTGAAAAATGGTCAAATAAAAGATGGAGAAACCCCTTTGACTTGAGAGCCATAGGGATTTTTTGGTTGCTATTGGTGGTGGGTTTTTGCTTTTATTGTATGAAGGAACTGTAATCTAAACTCTAGAGACTTTCCCTGAAGGAATGACCTGCATTCAATTCCAAGGTAGCAAAAAAAAAAATAAAAATTCTGGAAATAGCTTCAAAAATTTCTTTAGAATGAGAGAAATATCAGTCCTGTGTATAATCTTCCATACACAAGCAGCAGCTGAAGTTCCATGATTTTCTTTCAGAATGTGAATAGCTTGTTCATATCAAATTTTCTATTTTTATATACAAAGTATTTTCATAATACAAAACAAATTAATTAATTTAGTATCTGTCCATGCTATAAACATATCACAATTCATGTAACTCAAACATAATATACCATGGTATAAAATACAGTGATTTCATGAATACAAGCCGCACTGAGTATAAGCCGCATCTCTGGGTGTTGGTAAATATTTCGTTTTTTGTCCATAAATAAGCCGCACCTGAATATAAGCTGCTCTGTCGTTCGCAGCGAGGACCCGCATGCAACAAAGTTGCCAATTAGTAACAGAACTGCGGCAGGGTGGGGTTTACTGGTTCAACTAAAGCTGTGCAGGTTCGGCCTGCTCGGGGCTGCTGACGGGGCCAGGTGGCCCAGCTCGGCGCTGCCGCTCAGCGGGGCCGCTCGGGGCCAGCTGCTTCTGCCACTGAGCTCGGTCACCACAGCCCGGCGCTGCCTTGCGGTGGCAGGCAGGGACGGAGCCCCCCCTGCTTCCACGGCAGCGGCGGCGGGCGGGGACGGAGCATCCCCGCGCCCGTGGTGGCGGTGGCTGGCAGGGATGGAGCCTGCCTGCTCCTGCCGCGAAGGGCGGGGACGGAGCTTCCCCGCGCCCGTGGTGGCGGCGGCGGGCGGGGAAGGAGCTTCCCTGCGCCCGTGACCACGGTGGCGGGCAGGGACGGAGTTTCCCTGCTCCTGCCGTGGCACCGGCGGGCCGGGATGGAGCCTGCCTGCTCCTGCCGCGGCGGGCAGGGTCAGGAGCCCCCCGTTTACCCCACGGGCTGCGGGGATGGCAGCACGGGGTTCCCCCATCTCTCCCCCGGGCTGCGGCAGAGGAGGGAAGGAGAGAGTTCTCCCGCCTCTCTCCCCGCCCCCCGTGCTGCCTGCAGGGAGCCAGGCTCCACCCGTGGCGCAATAGAGTAGCAATTAGTAACAATCGCGAAATGCTGGCTTTTACTGGCAAGTTGCTTGACTCGGCACCTCGGTTTCCACTTCTGGGGGTGGAAATGTCAGAAAATTATTCACGTATTAGCCACTCCTGAGTATTAGCCGCATTTCTGGTTTGGGAGTAAAATTTTAGTCAAAATGATGCGGCTTGTATTCATGAAACTACTGTATTTATAAAAGCAAGGCAATAAACTTTCTCTAACCCACATATGTCATTGTTATGTTCTAAAGCTTTGGGTTTCCCTTGTGAAAAGTAGGAAATTTTTGTTTAACATAGGATTATTTCTAGGTTTTATTGTGTAGCTTGTTCAGCAAGTGCCTTGAACAGGATGGCAAATAACCATAATACAATTCTTAGGTACACCCTCATTTTGTTTTGTTGTAAGTCAAAAACTGGAGATATATTAATTACTTAACTGACCTTCTAACTGACAGTGATCTCTGATTTCAAGTTGTTTCAGGGCAGCTGAAAAGTAGAATCTAGTGTCAGTCTGTATGGGTGTCTGTATGTTGCCCATCTTTGTCTGTGCAGAAAAGGGAGAAGACTCCTCTTGTCTGAAAGTGAAAGAGATTGTGTTCAGTAGGGATGGGTACGTATATGTGTTTGTGTGACTGACAACAAGGATGGGTCAGAGCATGGGATGAACGCAACTTAGGGTCTTCTGCTCCCCTGCAGAATAACGTCTGCTTGTCTGCCAGACTATTCAGTTCCATTACCGTGATTGAACAAAACCACTCTTCCTCTATATGTAGACTGCACAGCTAGATGATGAAACAAAATGGTTGCTTTTTTTTTTTCTCAACTATTCTCTAACTTTAGAAGAATCATGTGCTATGCAAGATATTTCTATATTAATGAACAATCAGACTTAGGTAATATGTTGTAACTTGTTCAGAGATGGCTGTAAAAATTTGAAGACAATTTTAAGCTGGACATATTTTCCCCATGTCCCTTAAAAATAAATATATATATAAAGAGAAATTTATTTGAAATTTAATAAATTGTGTTTCATTACTCTGTGGTGATACTGAAACCTTGCATTCAAAGCAGTCAAAAATAAAAATACTAAAATCCAGAAAAGACTTTACCTTGTCCTTTCCCCTTGAGCCTGTGCAAACAATCATGGAATTATAGCATATCTCTCAAGCTGGAAGGGACCCATCAAGATGACTGAGTCCAATTCCCTGCAACTCTTAGACCTACCTAGAGCTAAACCATATGACTGACACCATCATCCAGATGGTGCTTGAACTCTGGTGGGGTTGATGCTGTGACTGCCTATCTAGTGAACAATCTTTTCCTTCATTCCAGTCTGAACTTTGCCAGACGCAGCTCCATTCCTTTCCCTTATGTCCTATTTCTGGTCACCAGAGAGAAGAGATCACCACCTTTCCTCCACTGTGTCCCTTCAAGATGTTGCAGACTGTCCTCAATCTTCTCTTCTCCAAGCTGAACAAGACAAATTATCAGGGAATTCCACGTACTGGGGAAGAGTGGGACACAGATCAAAGATCCTGAGACTTACTGCATGTTATGTTTCATTGCTTTCCTGAGACTTGGAAGTTTGACGTTAAGGGTATTTCTAATGGAGCAGACTACATTGTAATAAACTGAATTTTAACAAATCTGAATTTACTCAGATACTACTAGTACAGCGTAGAATTCTTCATCCCATAATGGCTTATATTAAAAATGTAAGTAAAACACTCTGCCTTATAGCAGTGTGTTCTTTCTTATCTACATGAATTTGAATAGTTGTTAAACAAATTTCTGACTCCTCCACTTTGTTAAAAGCTCGATCACATGCAGCACCTCTGGGAATAAGGGCCTTTATCATAAATGAAAGAAAGCATAAGCCAGGGAGTCCTTGTAATAGTTGTACTGGGTCAGAACATGCTGCTCCCTTAAAGGCTCACATTCCATTGCTCACATATTGTCATATTGTAATTCAACCGATTTATAGCTACTGACACTGTTGTCATGGTTACCTTAATATTTTTTCATGCCAAATCAAATATTAACGAAGATAATTCCTTTATTTTGATGTAAAAAAAAAAAATAAAATAAAAAATATATATATATTATTAAAGTGGGGGGGTTAGATACTGAAAATAGAGAAACATCTAGTTAGACTTGCATAGTAATTTACATACCAATTCTTAACAATTGATTAATGGAAGTAATTTATTCAAGACATTCTCAATGATCAGACTCCAAAACTCTCCTGCAATTAAAGTGTCAGCAGCATGTGCTGAATGTTCCTCATCCACTCCTTCTACTGTTTCTCTATGAAAATGCAGATTTTTTTCCTACCCTGTTTTGACAGAAACTACAAAGCTCTCAATTTCTGAGAGTAATTTACAAACTGCTTTCTCGTGTGAACTCTGTATTAACTGGAGAAAAATACCCTGTGTCCAGCTATTATCTATTTATATTGAGAAAGGGCTCCAGGATATGTTGAATAGAGACCTTTGTGGCCAGTGAAATGTAAGGATAAATTCTCCAGAATTAATATTTTTCATCACGAAAATTGAACCTACATGGAAATACTTTGAATTTGAGATTTCACCTCTCTTATTATGAAAGTTTCATACTTGAAATAGTTACGGTTTTTTTTTTTTTTGGACAAAACCTGACAGTGACTGTTGCTAAGCAGAAAATGATATGCAAGAGGCATAAAGTTAGCAACAAATATGTTCTCAGATTCTTTTTAGAGTTTATTACAGGAACCTGTTCTAAATTTAAGTATTTTAAACTTGTATTTAATGTCTTTTTCCTGACTCACCTTTCTGTCTTATATGCAACCATTGCACCACTAAGTATTAGGCTTGAACATCAACTGTCACATCTCCAGATGTCCTTCTCATACATTTTTCCTTTTGTTTAAATTTCAGGTGTAAAAGAAGTGTATTTAATGACTCTATTAATTCTCAAATATCTTCCACTATTTTACAGGGAAAATGCCATTGCAGCACACTTAAGAAACGTTCTTGATGTTTATTGAGAACTTATAAAACTGTTAATTAGATGAACGTTAACCTCTTCAACCTTGTATTTGCAAATTTTATCCTAATTAAGGAGAAGGTAGTTTCACCAGCCACTGTCACTGTAGTCACTGTCACTTGAGATGTTGCAGTGCTTGAAGAACAGGAGTATGAACATTCTAATCTTAAGGTAAAGACCAGAACACCTTATTCTGCCTTTGTACTGGAGAGAACAATCAGTTATAAAACTTTGCTTAATGTTGTTATGGTTTTGAAAGTAATCTTTATTAATTTTTATCAAGTTCAAGATTTCTTCAGAGACTAAACCAAGAAATTAATTGTGTTGTAGGTGTTTTGATACAGCCACTTGCTTATCAGAGTAAATAAAGTGTTTACAGACATCCTTTGAGATGTATATAATCAGGCTGCAGAGGCTGTTTGAGTCTGCAGGACCTACTTGTGATGGGTCCCATAAAGCACACTGTTCTTCTGTCAGTGTGTAAGTACAGAAATACTTCTAGAAGGGCATATAGGGTGTTTTTACATGAACAATTACAGGACCTTTTAAAATGTGGCAAAAAAAGGTTAAAATTCTGTAATTTTGAGATACTTAGCTGTAATATTGCTTTGTGTAATCTAATTTGGTATTTGTTTCTATAAGTACTACAGTAATTTCACGATTATAAGATGCACCTGATTATAAGCCGCACTTCCGGGTGTCGGCAATTTTTTGTTCTTTGTCCATACATCAGCCGCACCTGATTATAAGCCTCAAGTTACAATAGAGAGTGTGATAAAAGGTATCAATTCTATCACCATCCGTTGAGGGTGGGGGCAGTGATCCTTATCTCTGTGGGAGATGTTCTGCTAATGGGCCATCCATTGAAACCAGGTAGGGCATTGTTCTTTATCTTTTCACAACCCATCCTCCCTCCAGAGAGTCATTTTCTGCTAATGGCCCATTGAGTCCCACTGTGTGACTGATAAAATTACTTAATTCCATTGGAAGTTGCTCCAGCCAGGGAGAAGAGCCCAACATTTCTTACGAAGATAAAAACAGAGCTTTTGGGACACTAAGGGAACCCCTTTCTCCACTGGACTCCAGATGAAAACCGGTTTTCTCCAAATCACCGCTGGATCTCCGGAGAGAAACTGCACCTTCTGCAGGACCACTACTTCAACTGAATCACATCTGTCACTGTAGGAGGATGCTACCACCATTTAATCGAGCTGCTACCAGCACCCTGCCTGACGGGGTGTCAGGTTGTACTCTGACTTTGTCTGGGTTTAGAGTTTGTTTCTTTGTAGTACTGTATTTCTATTTTAATTTCCCTAGTAAAGAACTGTTATTCCTAATTCCCACATCTTTGCCAGAGAGCCCCTTGATTTCAGAATTATACTAATTTGGAGAGAGGGGGTTTACATTCTCCATTTCGAAGAGAAGCTCCTGCCTTTCTCAGCAGACACCTGTCCTCCAAACTAAAACAGTAACTTTTTGTTCTTTGTCCATATATAAACTGCACCTGATTATAAGCCGCAGTTCGGGTTTGGACCATAATTTTAGTCAAAATGGTGCGTTTTATAATCGTGAAATTACTGTACTTAGTACTTTTCTGGTTAAAGCATTTATAGAAATTGTAGAAGGTAGGCTTTACTTTCATTGTGTAGAAGCTGGTGTTAAGTTGGATAGAAAAGTTTTAGACAGGCAATTTTACCAATAATGACAATTCTGTTTTTTTTTCCTAAATATGTGTATATCTTCCAAATAAATGATATAAATTTGGTATTTTTTCCTCCTTCTATGCAAAACAAAATTACTTGGTGACACTGAGAAAAAGTGCCAGATTGAAATATTGTCAGTTATATTGTCCCTACAGTCACACCTTCAGGGAGAGGACTGATACAATGCTCCTTGAGGCGCAGATACACAGCGCCTCAGTACAATACACAGACATTTTTCAAAACATGTAGTCACTTTTAGCAGATATTCACATTGTCTTATATCAACACCTGAAGTTATGTGAGGCATAATTGCCCTGACACAGCATTTCATTGGCAGTTACAGGGAGGAATTTTCTTTATGCGCATTTTCCTGTGTGTAGGCATAACAGAAATATAAGTGAACTTTTATTTTGAAAAGAAATAGGTAAAAGGGTTTTCAGAACACATAAGGTATCTTTCTTTTTCTTTCTGCTAGTATCCTTAGTGGTGATGTCTAATAGCTATTCTGATATTCAACTTTTATTTCCTCTGTGCATCACTTGTTTCATTAAGCATAAGATGTTCATCCTGGAAAGATATACCCAGCCTGAGGCAAAACTTTGATGTTAATATTTTGACACAAAGGTCTTAGCTATTTTAAGAAAATGATGTGCTCAAAAGTTGAACTTGATCATTTTCTCAACAGTATGTTTTTAATCAGTGGGCAAACCAATGGTGTATTTACAGTAATTTCACGACCATAAGGTGCGCCGGACTATAAGGTGCACCTCCGGGAGTCGGTAAATTTCACAACTTTGTACATTATATAAGGCCCACCTGACTATAAGGTGCACTTTTTTTTGCTGTGAAGATCCGTGCCGCGTGCAACAAAGTAACTAATTAGTAACGGAATCCCACAATCGTGGAGTTTACTGGCAGGCGTTCATTTTGCAAACATTTTTCACAGATTGGCGTAGCCTTTAAACGCAGCCCCAAGCGCCCTCCCCACGTGCGGGCCCCGGCACTCCCACCCACCTCTGGTGCCGGCTGGCGAGGCGGGGCTTGGGGTTGCAGTGGCTCGCGGCTTCTGCAGTAGCCCACTCCCTCCCTCCCCGCACCGCCCCAGAGCTCCAGCAGCCCCATGCTGCTCTGGGAGGCCCGCGCCACACCCGGGCTTTTCTCCCGCGCCACCACAGCCCTGATGCCAGCGGGCTCACGCCATGCCGCCACTGCCTCGATGCCGGCGGGCCCAGGCTGCGCCGCCGCTGCCCCCATGCCAGCGGACTTGCGCCACACCGCCACTGCCCTGATGCTGCCACCGGGTGGGCTCTGCTTGGCTCAGGACTGTTGCTGGCTTGCACGTCTCGTTTCCCCCGCACCCAGGCTGGAGTCGGTGGCAGCTCCCTCCCTAACCACGCGGCTCCTGCTGGCCCTGACCACCCGCTCCCACCCCCCTCGTGACTCGGTGCTCCTGCGGCACCGCCCCCTCATTGTGGCTCACACTTCCGGGTTGGCAAATGTCGCAAATTTGTCCATTATATAAGGCGCACTGGACTGTAAGGTGCACTTCCGGATTCGGGGAAAAATTTTAGTCAAAAGGGTACACCTTATAGTCGTGAAATTACTGTAGTCTTTTTTTCAACCTTCAAATACTAGCCAGAGGGTGACCTTAGGCAGGTACATGTGTTAGGAGTCTGAGTGTCATTTTAGATGTTGTAAGGTTTTTTCGTATCATGCATCCTAAATCTACATCTATCAGCTTGTGAATAATTTGTTGTAATAGCTGCAAAAACTGTGAAGTCAGTACTTTGCTCTGTGTTCAGAGGTGCAGCTTTGATCTTAAAGCAATCCACCCATCACTGCATGCCTGACTAGCTCAGTTGTACAGAGATGCTGTTATTTATGTATGAAAGCTGTGTTGACAACTAGAGAAGACATTCGTTAGAAACAGTTACAATGTTTAGTGAAGTCAGGTATGTTTTCATTTATTTTTGTTTCATTTAGTCAGAAAATGACAGTGAAACTGCACTAATTTAAAATTCCATATGATCAGCCACATCTGTACTATATACATATACACATACAGATATATTTACTGAATATGGATATAAAGATGTCGATATACTGAAAACTACATTAAAATTAAAATCTGTTTCACAATATAATCTATAAGAAACTATATTGATCAACAATCAATCTTTCTTCCAATATTTTTTTTTCCATAGGCATATGCAGGCATGTTAGAAAATATTTTGTTTTTCTTGCTTTCCTGATTGAATCCTAAATATATTGTAGCACTACAAGATTATTACTGACAACATAAATATATATACTTGGTGAGAATAAAATGATTGTAGCTTTAACTCATTTCTCTGCAAACTTTCTTCTCTTTCAAAGACAAGTAGTAAAACAGTAGGTTGGGTACTAAAGGTTCTCCTCAATGGGACTCATTTCCAGCAAAGGTGCTGCAGAGTTGCCTCAATTTAATCACATTTTAAAACACACTGAAGTTTGCATGAAGTTCTTTTGTCCAGACCTTGATCAATATAAATAGTTAGTCTGTACCTGAGTTTCTGCAGCCAGCACTTGACAGCTGACTCGGAGACAATCTGGAAAGTTGAATCATTGTCTTTTACAGAGAAGGCAGAAAGGTTTCTTTATAAATTTATAATCAGTCAAGCCAATCGCCATGCAAAAAGTACTGTGTTGCTTTTAACTTAAAAATCTTTTCACTGCATCTGAGACCAAGTGCCTAAGGAGGGAGCTCACTGGTTCTTCTAAGTTGAAGATAAATTTTTGTTTCAAATATTTTGAAATATTCTTCACAGACATTCCACATTATCTTTTTTGTTGTCATGACAACAGTGCAAGAATAAACTCTTTGGCACTTTAACTATTTATATGGTCTCTTAGTTCAGAATCATTATTATTATGCTAATATGTCTGTTGGCTACCAAACTTACAAGTTAACTTTTCCTATATTTCTTCAGCAAGTATATTTTCAGGAGAAAGAACTAAACTGTATTATCCAATATTTTATTATTTATGAAAAAAAATGTTTAAATGAGGCTTGTATGGAACAGTTAGTTTTCATAACATTAAGTTGTTACAATGTGGGTAAGTTTTCTTTCCATTATCACACATAACAGAAAACCAGAATAGACCTTTATGACAAAAATTACCAGGATGCAATGCTTTTCCATGATAAATGGTGGGGGAAAAAAAATCACTTTTCTTTTGCTTTGACTTTATAGATCTCGTCAGAATTATAAACATTAACTTACTGTTGAATATATAATGATTTTTCTTTCTCAGGTTTTTTTTTTTTTTTTTTTTTTGGTCAGGTATATTGTACATTCCCTGAAGAGAATGAATAGTAATTGTTTCATGTAGAAGCTGAGAAACAAGACTAAATTAAAAGGAGATAAGTGTTGAAGATTAAGGAGGAAAAGGACAGGAAAGCAGTTTTGTTCATCTGGAAATGGCTGAATGACATGTTTCCATGAGAACTATTATTTCATTTTGCATGGAATGATTACAAGTTTGGACTTCAGGAGTTCAAAGTAGGACAAAGAATTGCACAGACTTCACAGACCTGGTCTTTAGTCAGATAGTGCCCTAATGAAAAAGTAAATACATTGTGACTAAGGGCAGTAAATAGGACAAAACCTCCCTATAAATATAGCTTGGAACACTTGAAAACATGTCATTTTGCAGTTATTTGAAGCTGAGGAGTTGGCATTTCCCCCAATGGCTGGGTGTTCAGATTTAAGAAACTGACAATAAATAATTTATTGACTAACTAAATTTCTCTTTCTGCTTCAGTCATTCATATTTGACTAAGCTATTGATATATATGCTAAGTAGTCTGTGTTCTCCCATTTTCCCAGCATTTTCCCTGTATGTAAATGTACCTCAAACTTCTTTGCTACAGAAATTTGTAGTTATACTTACTTTTTGAGTTTACCCATGTCAAGATATTTCCTTCCCAAACACCAGACCTAAAAAGATCTGTGACACTGTACTACAAGTTGAAACTGAAAAATGGGATAAATTTACATTTAGATAAAATTTTCTGCATGTGTTGAAAAACAAGACCAAGTAGTGACTTAAACAAATATACTGGAGCTTCTGTTAAAAGCATATAATTGTTCGTTTTAGTTAAGCAATGTGTAGTAAGGAATGTGTATATCAATACCACAATTAAAATTTCCATGATAGTTCCTCCCTTCCCACTTTTGACAATCAAGAATATAATGGGAATGTCATCTGAAAAAATTATTAAATGTTATAATGGGCAAATTCTGAAACTTGAGTATGTCTGTCAATGAAGTCAAGTTATTAAAAATTAGTAATTATTAATATGTTTTGAATCATCAATTAGCTATGAATAAATTAAGATGTCAATTATCAGGAGATAGTGCTAAATCAAGATTACCTTAAATAATTTAGAATCATTAAGTAGAAAAAGACACTGATGAGTATCTCCAAGGAAGACATCATTAGCAGGTGATAATTAGTGTGTCCATGGAAATGTAGGTTGACATCTCCCGCCTACATTACATTAGTAAAGGAAGCTTTGCCAGTAGCTACAGTTGTCCTTTATCTGTATGTTCTCAGGAAGGAGAATCTTTGAGCAGGTTGTCTAACTCTGATCTTTCAGCTGTTCATTTCCTTGGTGTTTAAAAGACAGAGAGATATTGTGCAATTAACATGCCACCAATTTACAGAAGTAGTGTTTCTGAATAAGTAACGTCTGATATTAATTTGGGAGATGTCCTGTGTTGTAGAACTTCAAATATGCTTGCATTTTAACAGAATCACAGAATTAGCTCGATTGAACAGACCTTTTAGATCATTGAGTCCAACCTATGACCTAATACCACCTTGTCAATTATGATGTTATAAACAAGACAGCTAAAATAAGCAAACTTTATAAACTGAATGTATATGTATCACTATAGACAGAGTATAAAAAACTTTGTCAAAAATATGAGTGACTCTAAATTTTGTAGTGTTTGACTTTTGAGTAATGAGATTGAGAGGGAAAGGGAAAAATTTTATAAACTCATTAGAATTGGAGATTTATATTTCCTTACAATTGGGTTGTAGATTATTTTATTACTGGTCAGAGGTGTGACCAAGGACTGAGATTTAAAGCAAAATTAATTTCACCCCAGATGCACCAATTTTGGGGTAGCTTATTTTGGAGACATATTCAAAGTCTAGAAATGAGAAGTTAGTTCCCCAACGTGAGTAATGTCTAAAGGCCAAACTTCTAAAATTATTTTAATAGCTACTTGAAATTGTTGGACGCACATTGTAAACAACAAGAGTATTTAGACGTCTGGTTTAAGTGGTCTCACAAGACATTATATGAACATTTCTGGGAGTCTGGATTCTGACAGTTTTAAAAATCCAGACACAAATCTTCTGATTGCAGTAAGTTGTTTCCATAAAATTAAGTCATTTCAGAAGAAATAGACCACCTGCCTACCTTTATGTTCTTTATGTTTATAGAAAAATTTAAAAGATGGCTACATTTATACCTAAGAAATTTTAGGAGCATCTAACATGTTGGTACTTTAACGTGCCTGGGAGGAAATAAGGCTAAAGAGGAATACAGTTTTGACTGTCCAAATGTTTGGAGTTGCATATAAGTAAAAATGTTTGCTTACCCACAAATATGACTATGAAATATGAAGTTTAGCTTCAGGAAGCAGTCTTGAACAATGCACAAAAAAAGCTGAAGTGCTTAGGCATGGATGTAGAGATGCATCAAGACTGTGGCACTGTGTCTCCAGGGCTCAAGGGGAAATACACATCTTGTCACATCTGTGCCAAAGATCCAGCATCTGCCCCCATATGACAGCAATCCCTTTGAAATAACTTTGAGCCATCCTCACACATTAAATAGTCATTAGATGAAGTCCTTAAAAAACCTTGAGATGGAATACAGTAATAACCAGTGTCAGATTTTCATTTCTTCTTTTATGCTTCTAGGGTTTAATTTAATTTTTAGCTATGAGCAACTTGAAGATTATCCCAGAATTGCCCAACATTAGTTGAGTAGCTCTGTGTAGTCTTTTAAAGCAGCTGGGCTTCTAAAAGGTTTGACTCTGCTTTTGACTGATGCATTTGCCAGCATGAAGCCATCCAATGCACTAAACTTTTTGCTCTTCATTTTCATAAAATTATACAAATTAAAATCAAGTAAAAGTGAAAGAAGAAACAGGGAAAGATTTTTACATATTTCTTTGACAAATGTACTTGCAGAGAAACTTTACTGCGAATGACCAAAATTAGCAATATTCAGGTTCTCACATGTTGCTTGCATAAGAGTGACATGTTTCTGAGGAGAGGTGGGGTAAGCCCTCAGCGACTTAATGCTGTGTATCTTCCTTCAGCAGTCTGGGTGTGCCAAAGAGGCCATGTCAAGAGACTGACTGTATTTTTGAGGCCGTACCCTCTCCTCAAGGAGAAAGATGTAGGAAGACAGACCACTATGTCAACAGGGAGGACTTCTGATCAGCTGGAGGGGAAACAGGTTCAGCAGGCCATGTTCAGCATGTTCTGCCCTATCACCAAAGCTTAGTCCTAAAATAGCCCCAACTTCAAATAAGTAACTGTTTTAAGATCAACATAGACTTGCATATCTAAGACAAAATATATTAAAGCAGAAGAGTTATGACCTAAAATGTTGTTACAAGTTTTGATGATGCTAAACATATATATTTTTGAAATCTGTGCATAATTTCTCCAGTCCTCATTTAATGAAAAATAAAAGGATCGCAAAGTGATTGCACTGCTGTAAGCAATTAAAAATTATTACTTAGTCAGTAGAATTACCTTTTTTTTTCTCTGTCATTGTATTTTGGCTCTAAATTACATTTTGCTATCATTTTAAGCTAAACCTTCTATTTCTAATTTAAAAAAAAAAAGGTCTTGCTTGCCATTTCTTTAACAAAATGTGTGTGAAAATGCATGTGATTTCTTTTAATTTCTTTTAACAATAAAACTGTAGCATCCAGACAGAGCCTCTATGGTCTGTCTTGTGGGCAATCCAAACCTAGATTTTGTCAATAAATGTCCTGACAACTTGTGGAGCATAATGTCAAGCTGTGGAAGCCTGGAGGCCTCCCACTAGGTCCATGCCACCTCAGTTCTGGAGAGGCAGAAGCAGGCAAGGAGCAACACCCCTCTAGGCCAGAGTGAGAAGTGCCTCCCTCCCACGGGCCTTTGCAGGCACATGTTAATCCCTGGAGTTCTATTGGTTTATAAAGTTGTTTCACCCCTGCACTGCCCCATTCTCCTTATGTGTATATGTCCTATAATGTTCTTCCCTCTCCTGATCCTGATTGGTCCTGGTTTGCTGCAGTGCTCCGCCCCTGTCACCCCATTGGTTCCCCTGGTTGGTTGCCCCACCTCTGCACCACTTTTTCCTGTTCCCATTGCCCTTGACCCTCAGATCCACCGCTTCTTCCCTGTGTTTAACCCTGTGCCCTCAACCAGTCTTGGTCTTAGTCCCTGGACTCCCTTTGAGTATAGGAAGGTGTAGGAAGGGAGCCTATGAGAAGAACACTGACTATTTATGAGGGCATGTGTGTACATACATGGCTTCAAACAGAAAAAGCGTAGGTTTAAATTAGATACCAGAAAGAAATGGATTGCTATGAGAGTGGCAAGGCACTGGAACAGGTTGCCCAGAGAAATTGTGGATGCCCCATTCCTGTTGGATGAGGCTCTGAGCAACCTGATGTAGTAGAAGGTGTCCCTGCCCATGTTTTATTACCTATCTCATATCTACCTGTGTATTAGTCTATATCTTTATGCATTTGCTGTATTTTTGTCTTGGTTGTATTTTAGGCCATGCTTACTTGGGCTCCCTATGGTATGAAGAAACATATGTACAGTAATTTCACGATTATAAGCCACACTGAGTATAAGCCGCACTTCTGGGTGCCAGTAACTTTTCATTCTTTGTCCATACATAAGCTGCACCCAATTATAAGCCGCACATTACAATACAGAGTGTGATAAAAGGTATCTATTCTATCACCATCTGTTGAGGGTGGGGGCAGTGATCCTTATCTCTGTGGGAGATAATCTGCTAATGGACCATCCACTGAAACCAGGCAGGGCATGGTTCTTTATTTTTTCACAACCCATCCTTCCTCCAGCGAGTCATTTTCTGCTAATGGCCCATTGAGTCCCACTGTGTGACTGCATCCTATTGGAAGTTGCTGCAACCAGGGGGAAGAGCCCAACATTTCTTACCAAAATAAAAACAGAGGTTTGGGGACACTAAGGGAGCCCCTTTCTCCACTGGACTCTAGAGGAAAACCGGATTTCTCCACATCACCGCTGGATCTCTTGAGGGAAACTGCACCTTGTACAGGAGCACTGCTTCAACTGAATCACATCTGTCACTGCAGGAGGACTGCAACCACCATTTAATCGAGCTGCTACCAGCACCCTGCCTGACGGGGTGTCAGGTTGTACTCTGACTTTGTCAGGGTTTGGAGTTTGTTTCTTTGTAGTACTGTATTTCTATTTTAATTTTCCTAGGAAAGAACTGTTATTCCTAATTCCCATATCTTTGCCTGAAAGCCCCTTGATTTCAAAATTATAATAATTTGGAGGGAGGGGGTTTACATTCTCCATTTCAAAGAGAAGCTCCTGCCTTTTCTCAGCAGAACACCTGTCCTCCAAACTAAAACAGCAACTTTTCATTCTTTGTCCGTATATAAGCCCCATCTGATTATAAGCCACATTTTGGGTTCGGACCAAAATTTTATTCAAAATGGTGTGGCTTATAATCGTGAAATTACTGTACTGAAAATTAATTTAACAACAATTCATTACTTGCAATAAATTTTTATTGTAATTTTTATTTATTTATTTATTTATTTTAATTTTCATAGGCTTGTGGCTCATAAGCATATTTCTTACCTAGCGTGTTCATGCTCTATTGTAAATATGCTGTGACCCCTCTGTAAAATATCACTTGTTAGAATTTAATTTCATGTGTTTCAAAGTGTAAATCCAAGGAAACAGAAGATGTTTATATTACATTTATAGCACAGTATATTAACATTCATTAATATTTCATCCCTATACATTTTTTACAGTCATAGTGTAATGATGGTGAGAAAGAGGGGCCTTTAGAGGGACTAAAATGAGCCACCATGGCTAAAAAAAGTACAGGAATATGGAGTTAAAGAATTAAAAGAATCTCTCAAAAAGCTAAATTTAAGTCCAAATGAAAAAAGCAGAAAGTTTTGGGAACCATTACAGATTAAATGCAAATATATAAGATGTGACAAAGAGTTTGAAGACTTACTTAGAAAAAATATTAAAAACTTGTAATAAATTCCTTTTGCAGATACAGCCAAGCAGTCTTTTTAAGAAGTCCTTTAGGGACCAAAAACCAGAAAAAGCTCCTCCCCATGGGTGGATGTCCTTCAAACTTAGAGCACAGGTAGGACAAATGAGGACAGAGCAAATATATCATAGGAATAGGAACAAAATGGCGGGCTGAGCTGGTGTCCAGTAAAGAATTCTACAGGAGATCAAGGATCAAGCAGTCAGACTGCTCATTTTTGGTATGCAATCTTTTAATTGTTCTTAATTGTAATTAGGCAGAAATATGACACCAATTTTTAAGCAGAATTCTAGACATCTGGAGGAACATGAAAAGATTCAGAGAAGTTCTGACTGATAAAATGACAAACAAAAGTCATTGCAGGTATGACTCTAAAAATGAATAGAAAGATATGCTTGAAGAACAAAGGTGCTATTCATGCAATTTCTAAATTCAAAATAAAGTGCTGAATGTACTTTTAAGACTTACTGTCCTAATGAATTTTTCAGTCATGGAGCTAGTTTAAACATAAGAATACTTATGTGGCACCCAGATATTGTACAGATGCTGACATGCAACGTCGATAAAACCAAAATATATGAAAGCTTCTGTTTTCTAAAAGAAGGCCTATTGCATCACTTCTCTGCTTCCTGTTCCATTCATCTTCATCACTAAATATCTGTGTTTGATGAAGAATTGAAATATACAAACCGCACGGAGTATAAGCCGCACTTCCGGTGCCTCGACAATGTTGCTGTCTTTGTCAATAGATAAACCGCACCCTGAATATTAGCCGCACTTTCGTTCGTAGCGAGAATCCGTGCGCAGCTTTCACAAATTGGCCAATTAGTAACAGGATCGCGGCATAGCGGGGTTTACTGGCTCGGGGCGGGGCCAGGAAGGCTCAACCCGCTCATGGTTGCCGACGGGGCTGACCGGGTGGTGCTGCAGCTGCCGCCAGGCTCACTGGCCCCCCTCTCCCGTCAGCACCGCCTCGCTGCCGCGTTTGCTCGTCCTGCCGGCAGACCAGCCGCCGCCGCCGTTGCCAGGCTCACTCTGGCCGCCCCGCTGCTGCGTTTAGTCGCCCTGCTGGCGGGCTAGCTGCCGCCGCCGCTGCGAGGCACGCCGGCCGCCCCGCTGCTGCGTTTACTCGCCCTGCCGGCGGGCCAGCCACCACCACCGCCGCCAGGCACGCCGGCCGCCCCGCGCCATGTTAACTCACCCGGCCGGCAGGGCTGCCGCCGCTGCCAGGCTCTGCCGGTGGGGCGGCCGCCGCCAAGTTCGCCGGCCGCCCCCTCCCGTCTGCACCGCCGCCGCGTTTGTTCGCCCTGGCCAGCACTGCCGGCCCCCGCACCGCCGGGCTCCCCCACGCTGCTGGCCCCGATTCTGCTGGGCTTCCCCCGCTGCCAGGCAGCCCCACCCGCCGGGCTCCCTGCTTCTGCCATGCTCCCCTGCACTGCTAACCCCAGTTCTCCCGGGCTCCCCCGCCCTGCTGGCCCGGGCTCTGCCGCCCCCCCTGCCCCGCCCTGCTTGCCCAGGCTCTGCCGCCCGCCTCCACACTGCAGGCCCCGCCTCTGCCAGGCTTTCCCACCTCAGCCGGGGCTGGCCGGGCTCCAGCTTGGCTTGGGGCTGCCGCGGGGTCTCACTTCCGTGTTGGCAGCTTTTATAATATTGTTCATGTATTAGCCGCCCTCGAATATTAGGCGCACTTCCGGGTTTCCACCAAACTTTTGGTCAAATTGGTGCGGCTTGTATTCGTGAAATTACTGTATATAAAATGTATACGCGTACAGACATGGAAAGCGTGAACCATTTCTGCAGTGGTTGCACTACAGTTGTTAAAATAAAACCATCTTTTCTTTCCTTTGGGGGTTCCTTGGCTTCTGTTTTCTGGGTGACTGTGCAGTATATTTGCAGCTTACCACAAGGTTTTCTTTAAAGTAGCCTGAGGTCCTATTGTTCTAATAATGTCCATTGTGGTATTTTAAAATTCATTGACTTTATGACATCTTACAGGGTGGCTTATCTAGTAGCTGTAGTAGGTGAGGGTAACCAAAGCATATTCCATCTTTCACAAGTTTGCACCAAAGATGATCTTGGAATTTCTGCAAAAGAAGAGGTAAAAAGAAAAGCTCTCCATAGAATTGAGAAGGAAATTAAAGAAGAGCTTGCACAGTTACTTTGATTTATTTCTTATCCTGGCCTTTGGCTAGGGTTAATAATTTATAATTCTCCAAAATATGGAAGCCTCAGCTAGAATATATACCTTGTACTAAACAGAAAACTGAAAACTCCAGCACTTCGCTGGGCAATTCCAGTGCTTAAAAACTCTTTCCATGAAGAAATTCCTCCTGATGTTTGGTTGTGCTGGTGCAGCTTGAGGCTTTGTCCTCTTGTTGTGTCACTGGTTGCCTCGAAGAAGAGACTGATCCCCCCATCTTGTTACAACCTCCTTTCAGGTAGGTTGCAATAGAGAGTAGGTTGTAGAGAGCAATAGATGACCACCCCTGAATCTCTTCTTTTTCAGGCTAAACAGCCCCAGCTCCCTCAGCCTGAACTCGATCAGTTGCAGCATTCTCCCTCACTTGATTTAATTTTTTCAATTTGAGAAACCAAGGAGTGATCCATTGGCCCTTAAAAACCAATTCAACATTATTGAAGTCAGGTTCAACTAGTGTAGCTGAAAAGTGCTGAGCTTCAGAGAAGCAGAAATAATGCGTTGGCGTGTAGTTGAGATAATATACACTCCTTCATTTAACTTAATTCTCACTTCTGTTGAAAGTTCACGTCTCTGATCTGGAAAATGAAGTTAATTGAAAAATTAGAGGAATTTTTGTAACATGGTACTTTCCCAAGTAGAGTAATTTCATGACTATAAGGCGCACCCTTTTGACTAAAATTTTGGCCCGAAGCCAGAAGTGCACCTTATAGTCCAGTGCGCCTTATATATGGACAAAGTTGTGAAATTTGCCAACCTGGAAGTAAGAACCACGACGGGGGCGGTGCCATGGGAGTGCCGAGTAGCAATGAGGGGGTGGCGCCGGGTGGCCCCAGGTGCTGGGAGCAGTGTGGGCAGGGAGGTGGGGGACGACCCCAAGCGTCGGGACCAGCGCTGGCAGGGAGGCGGGGAGTGGCCCCAGGTGCCAGGAGCAGCGTGGGCAGGGAGGCGAGGGGCAGCCCCAGGTGCTTGGGAGCAGCACTGGCAAGGAGGCGGGGGGCGGCCCCAGGCACCGGGAGCAGCGTGGGCAGGGAGGCATTACTACTTCGTTACTTTGTTGCACGCAATGCGGATCCTCGCTGCAAAAAAAAGTACGCCTTATGTAATGTACAAAGTTGCCAAATTTGCTGTCTCCCGGAGGTGCACCTTATAATCCGGTGCGCCTTATAGTTGTGAAATTACTGTAATAACTGTTTTCTTATCTGCTATGATAACTCCTAAACATTGTTTGATGGAATAGGGGAAGAGAAAGATTTCTACCTGACAATTTGGTCAGTGAATAGATAGGTCAGGTTAATACAGTCAGAAGAGTGCTTCTAACTAAATCCCATACTATTGAAAAAAGTTATCTTTTCCTAGTGATGTTCCAACTAAAGCTGGAATGTCCCCCTGATAGGACAACCTGTACCCTGCATCTTCATCCATTGATGCATTCTTCTAGATAAAAATCCCTGATATTCTTATTATACTGCAAGATTAATTTTTATGGCTATTTGAAGGATATAGTTCTAAAGGAGGATAAGAGAAAAAAAAATTTCCTTTCTCTAATTTTTTGAAATTGTGGCTATGGATGATATATTAAATGGTATAGTATTAAGTTTATTGTATTTCACAGATTTCTATCTTCTTCCCATTTTAAACTTGAAATTATTTAAAAACCTAAGTGAAAATATCATAAAATTTTTTTGCATGTACTTAGCCTAGCCCAAGCAGACAATCAACTTAAATTTAAAAGTTTATAGTCATGTTCCTCAGTGTAGTAAATGTTAACTGAATGCAACAAAAGTGGTGACAGTTCCCTGACTTTTCAGGAGAGAAATACTAGCTACTCTTTCCAGGAAGGAAATTCACAACCCCGTAAGTTTGCTGTATGTTCAAGTCAGGCATTTCTCTCTTTGTTGGGTCTGGTATATTGAATAAACCAGTGCTGATAAAATCGTAAAAAAATTGTTTTGAAGACAGAAATTTTTTATTTGAACAAAGAAGTAAATATATAACACCTTAAACACTTGAGCTTTGTATGGGGGCAGCTATGTTATGTTTACACAGAAAATTCATACCATAATAATTAGGAACAAGGCTGAAGAACAAAATTACCTTTAGATGATCCTAACTCTGACTGTGAAATGTCAGTTGAAGTTCTGGGGTTAAGCTAGTGTATGCCAACCTGAGCATAAATAAAAGTATGCTGTCCCATGGAAGAACAGGATGCTAGATTCATGACATATTGATAAGTACAGACAAGCCCCTTGACCTGCAGTAAGATTATATTCTTGACTAGCCTGCTGAATGACCACATTTATGGTCACTGTGTGAATTATTTGGTTTGCTGCTTGTAATCACTGATCTAAATGCACCTTAGTAATACTCTTCATCTATCTGATCCTTAAATTTCTCTGAAATATTACACTTAGCTGGTTAGGCTGCAATAATGCACAGCTTGCTTTTAAATACCAATGTGAATGCAATATTAGAAAGTATTGACAGTAAGATATGGAGCAGGCCTCACTGTCTTTAAAGTATTGCTTGACACTAGAACAAGAAGAGCAAGGGGCATTCTAGATAGCATGCTGTTTGTCCATATGGTTTACAAATTTTGTCTGGAACTAAAACCAGAACCATCCAGAATTTTGCTCTTCTGAACAATTTGCTGAAAATGCAATCACTGAGAGATATTCTCATATCATATTCTCTTATTCTGTTGAATTATGACCTATTGTGTTGGTTTATTGGTGGTGGTGGTTTGGGTCTTTTTTTTTGGAGTTTTTTCCTGATGTGTACTTTAAATATAAAGCTTGCTATGATGTCTGCTTTGGCCTTTACTTTTGGGCTGATGTTGTTTAAGGATAGAATGGATGTAAATACCACTGTGAAAATGTAATATACAAACATAAGCTGCAACTGTATCTCAAAAATGCTATAATTCTTTGAAATTCAAAACCAAGAGGCAAAGTCATTTTAAATAAGTATAATAATATGAAGTAGCACATTTAAAATTTAACAAGTATTTTATGTCTTTCATAAGAAGCACACATGAGGTTGCAGAAAGATCAGATCTTTTATATTACTATGTTGATACTCTATTTCAGTAGTCGTTTGATGAATACATTTTCTATCTCAAATATTTTGATATATCTTTTAGTAGTAACCAATTTTCCCTCTAAAACTAGTCTGAATGAGAGACAAACTAACCATCTTGCTAGATAGAACAACTAAAAGGAGTAATTTACCTCTAAAATTTTATGCTAGAATCTCAGCTTCACAAGGACCTAGTACTTTGATTTTCGTATATGACTTGGGAAAAGAGGTGGTGACAAGATATACAGGCTGTGCAAAACAGCATGTTAGAGGAGACAGCTGCATGGCTAACTGGAGGCTGTCTGGAGCAGTTGAAGATCTTGCTCAGTCAGAAACTGAGCCAAACCAAACTTTTCAACTCCTCAACAAACTCAGCACGTCTTATTACTGAAGCTGACATTTCAGTCTGCTTCAGGTAATGTGAAAAGATCATGCAATGCAGCAGATACCTGGAACTGAAAAGTCAGAAAGGTAGTTCAAAAGAGCCCTAAATATGTAAATCTGAATTAAATTATTCAAGACAATTTGATTCAAGTCCTACTGAATGCACCAGATAGCACCATTTCAGCCAGTCCTGACACAAAGTACCTGCAATGCTGTATACCTGTAGAGGTAACATGAAAAACCTAGATATTTACAAAATATTTAGAAAATCTTCAGTTCTCTATTAATGCAAAAGTTTTTGAAAAATATTATTTTTCCATTAAACCATACACAATCACAAATTTAATGATATTTAGACTTCTACCTAGGTTATTGCTTTTGGAGTTATCATTCAAATACGAATATTTACCTACAGAGTCAATTAATTCCATGAAATCTTATGTGGTAAATGTAATGAGAAATCAAGATAGAATAGGAGCACAGGATCAGCATTATATTCATAGCCCTTCATCAGATATTAGAATTCCTGTCATATAGACGAGATAATTTCAGATCAGTCTTTTCTCAAAGTTTGCTCACATTCTTCACATTAATTTTAGTAAGGTAGCTGGCTGATAAAATAAGAGGCCAGCAAATTTTACTGGTGTGAAGGAGAGAAGGAAGCAGCTGCTTTTTGCAGAGGAGCATGAAGAGTAAGGAGAGCCTGACAGCAGTAAAAAGAACAAATGGAGTGGGAGAAGGAAAGGAGAAGAGTCTAGACAGGGCCAAGGCAGAATAGGAAAGACTCTTTGGCAGAGAAAACTTCTCATTTACATAGGAATATGTTTCTTCTTATGGAACAGGGAAAGGTGATTGGGAAATACAGATTTAGGTGCCCTCTGCATAGCCCTTAGCTGGTCAGAGACTTAGAAGGTCTGTGAAAAGTTATTTTTCCTCTGATGAAAATTTGAACAATCAGTTCAACAGTCCATGGAGGGGCTAAATCCCAATTTTCAGTGTTGCAGTTGCCAAAAACTGTACAGCACAGAATGATAGCAATTCCTTCATAATACTAGGTTTCAGACACCTGTATATATTAGTTGTTTCATACACAATGTTAATGCATACAATTTAGCTTTTTGCCATCTCTGTATGTGTGTTTCAGGTGAAAAAAGGACCACCAGAAGGAAATAAATTCCTGGAGCTGGTGAATACTTGAGAGAAGATACCAAAATATTCTATAAATCCAATGTAATGTAATAGTTTAAAATGCTTCCTTGCAACAGGTAAAATTTTGTTTGGTTAGGAAAATTTGGTTAGGAAAAAATATTGCATACTCATTCAGAAAATGTCATCCCTTTTGACATGAAATTATTTTTTAAAAAATTCTGAACTACAGAATTTTATGTCTAGTAGTACTCCTACGAATTCTACCCTGACTATACTTACGTCACATTAGCTAAATAATTTGCTCCTTTGTCATTGTTTTCCTAGATCTCACATTTCATTTGAAAAACATATAGAATCATGGACTCATGAAGGTTGGAAAAGATCTCTAAGATCCTTGGTATGACCATTAACCTAAAACTAATACACCCACCACTAAATCATGTACTTAAGCACCACATATACACATTTTTTTAGCAATCCCAGGGATGGTGATCCCACCACTTGCCATACTTGCCCATCATTTCAGTGAATAATTTTTTTCCTGGTATCTAATCTAAACCTCCACTGGTGTATCTTGAGGCATGATGCTTGTTGCGTGGGAGAAGAGAATTACCCCCACCTTTATAATGCATTATTTCAGGCAGTTGTAGGGAGCAATAAGGTCCTCCCTCAACCTCCTTTTCTCCAGGTAAAACAATCCCAGCTCCCTGAAAGCCAAGAGGCTCTAAACCTTATTTTTTGGTAATATTTAATCTTCATTTTTATATAGTTTCGGCCCAAGGGCATCTTGTTTGATTATCACTTCAGTAATTTAGTGCCATTTATAGAACTGTGTTACTTCAAGTAGCACTTTTTTCCTAGGAAGTTGCGAACCTTATCATGCTTGACAGTTAATTTGGGGATAAGAATTGATCTTTTGAAATTTTTTAAAATAATGTAAAAAAACTCTGTCAATAAGTTTCATTGGAAACTTTGAAAATTGTGTTGGATATTTGTGGTTAATAGTTGAACTCTACTGTTTAGACTGTTGAATAGTTGAATTCTGCAATTTGATTGACTCCCAGGCCTGAAGGAGGAAGGTATATTGATATATGATATATTGATAAGATATATGCATTCTTTGAAGGACACAAACTTATTTTCATATAAAAAGCTACCAAAACCCCAACAGTAGTAGAATGGAGACTGGTGAAGGATTTAATTCGTATTCACTGATTACCTGGTCATCTCCAAGGGACTGAATTTCAAGCTTAGTCCTTGCTGTAGGTATGATCAAATGGCAGAATGAGAGTGGAAACTTCAAGATGGTGCATGAGTTTTGTAGCTGAAGAAATTAAGTGGAGCAAAATACAAGTGAGGACACCAAGACAAAAAAATCAAAACTAAACAAATCACCTTAAAACCTTTACAAATCTATTATTTATTTTAAAACTTAAATGTCATTTTTTTCCTTAGATATTATTTGAGAATTTCAGCTTTCTTTAGAAACGAGAAATAAACTCAGTTTCACTCATGATTACACAGAAATATTGAAGATATGCAATCATAAAGGCCCAAAGACCAGAGAGCAGACCAGCTAATCTTTAAAAAATTCTCTCTCCATATAAACTTTTTTTTATAATCTTAAATTATCACAATGAAGGCAATATTATGATTAAACTCAACATCTTCTTTTCTACTACCAGATAATTTTGGCTTAGGAAACAGGCTGATTAGTATTTAAGATGTGAACTGTGTTGCTTTGGAACTATGACCAACTGACATGATTGATGGGCAGGTGGGTTTCTCCAGTACCATCCTCTGCCCAGTTTCTTTTTAAAATGGTTGCAATAAGGGATCTCACTAGAACTGAAAAATTGAAACAAGTCTCTACTCAGAAAATTTGCAGTAGCACATTATGTCTTCCAAGCCATGACCCAAGTAGATGAATTTAAAAATGAAATGCTCAAAGTTAAGATTGCTTCACTTCCATCATTATATAGAAGACCTAATGTCTAAAAGTGGGCCTTCCTGAAGGCAAAACTTTGGCAAGTGTTAGCTGTATTGCTCCTGTTAAATATTGGCTGTATCCAGTGTTTATATGGTGAGTGTTGAACAGGAAGAAATGCCTCTCTCAATTTGTTTTGGAACAACCGAATCCCTATTGTACAAACTCCAAAAAATAGTTGGTTGAAATAGCTTCCAACAAAACTCTAAATATATTTTTAATTAAGCCCAGGGCTACTCACTAGAACACTGTGTTTTTTCTTTAAACTTTTTAACCTGCAAGTGCCTTTCTCCAGTGGCCAGTATACAAACAAATCCCTGCAAACTGAAGCCTATATTCAAGGAAAATACTTTCACAGTAAAAGTTTTCAAATGTTAGGAGAGGAAACTGTCTAGAAATGATGGGTAAGTCATGATTATAATTTAATATTTCTCTGTCACATATTTGTTCAGTTTTGGTAGGTTCAATGTTTTCATTATCTACTGTTTAGAGCATGCAATAAAAGAAACATTCAAAAGATCACCATGATCTCTTAAGTTAATCATGATCACCATGACCTTAGGTGAATAGAACAGGGTCTGAAACCTAGAATAACCCTCTAGTTTATTTACAAAACCTGTTAGGGCATTTGTACCTTTGTAGTTGACATGTGGTGACCATATGTGTCATTCCAGAATTCATGAACTGAATGCATTTCCAAGTGTTGCTACTTTGTTAAGTGAAGCACAGTGATGTCCAGAATATTGAAACAGATTTCAGAGAAACAATATGCATAAAATAGTTAAGTATTCTTGTGACAGGACCAAGGGCTATACAGTTTTTGTAACTACCCAGTTGATCCTTCTTCCATAATGATGGAGACAAATAGCTACAGTAATTTCACGATTATAAGCCGCAACCTTTTGACTAAAATTTTGGTCCCAACCTGGAAGTGTGGCTTACACTCAGGAGCAGCCAATATATGGACAAAGTTATGAATTTTGCCAACCCGGAAGTGTGAGCCTGCAGCAGCCCTGAGCCGAGCTGAAGCCCGCCCGGCCCTGGCGGCGGGGCAGCAGGGCCTGAGCTGAGCCCGCACAGCTCTGAGTCGAGCCAGTAAACCCCGCGATCCCGTGTTTCTGTTACTAATTGGCAACTTTGTGAAAGTTGTGCGAACACCCTTGCTGCGAACGAAAGTGGGGCTTATAATCAGGTGTGGCTTACATATGGACAAAGAATGAAAAGTTGCCCACACCCGGAAGAGCAGTTTATAATCTGGTGCGATTTATAATCGTCAAATTACTGTAATTATGTAAAAATATTTGAGAAATTCTGCCATCTAACATGTGAATAATTATAAAAGTCTCTGAAATACATGTTTTGAAATTTTAAAGATGACAGTGCTGTCATAGATGACTCTTTAATGTCATGCTTGCTAATGTACTTGAACAAGTGTCAGGATTCCAAAAGGCATGCAGGCTTTCCCTGACCTTTAAATTCTGACAAAGATTGCTGTTATCCTTTTGTGAGTCTGACTACTTTAAAACAAGTGTTTCACAATTTACTGCTGGGAATTTATCAGCAAAAATGCATTATAGTAAGGATCAAATACCTAAGGCTGTCCTCTTCTCAATTTTCTGCTCTACCTGAGGAGTTCCTTATGAAGTTAAGTTCATTAAATGAGGGAATCAAAACTGTTTTTAGATGAAAAAGGTGGTGAAAGTGGGCTGACTCCATATGATTTGGAACAGGGTCTCTCACATCACAGGATGGAATTTTAACCACTGTGTTTAGAGACAGACATTTGTTGCTGTTCAGGTCTCTTTGGAAAGCGCAGAGCTTTGAATATACAGTAATTTCACGATTATAAGCTGCACCATTTTGAGTAAAATTTTGGTCCGAACCCGAAGTGCGGCTTATAATCAGATGGGGCTTATATATGGACAAAGAACAAAATGTTGCTGTTTTAGTTTGGAGGACAGGTGTCTGCTGAGAAAGGCAGGAACTTCTCTTTGAAATGGAGAATGTAAACCCCTTCCCTCCAAATTATTATAATTTTGAAATCAAGGGGCTTTCAGGCAAAGATATGGGAATTAGGAATAACAGTTCTTTCCTAGGGAAATTAAAATAGAAATACAGTACTACAAAGAAACAAACTCCAAACCCTGACAAAGTCAGAGTACAACCTGACACCCCATCAGGCAGGGTGTTGGTAGCAGTTTGATTAAATGGTGGTTGCAGTCCTTTTGCAGTGACAGATGTGATTCAGTTGAAGCAGTGTTCCTGTAGAAGGTGCAGTTTCCCTCCAGAGGTCCAGTGGTAATGTGGAGAAATCCGGTTTTCCTCTAGAGTCCAGTGGAGAAAGGGCTACCTTAGTGTCCCAAAACCTCTGTTTTTATTTTGGTAAGAAATGTTGGGCTATTCTCCCTGGCTGGAGCAACTTCCAATGGGATGCAGTAATTTTATCAGTCCCACAGTGGGACTCAATGGGCCATTAGCAGAAAATGACTCGCTGGAGGAAGGATGGGTTGTGAAAAAATAAAGAACAATGCCCTGCCTGGTTTCAATGGATGGTCCATTAGCAGGATATCTGCCGCAGAGATAAGGATCACTGTCCCCACCCTCAACAGATGGTGATAGAATAAATACCTTTTATCACACTCTGTATTGTAATGTGCAGCTTATAATCAGGTGCACCTTATGTATGAACAAAGAATGAAAAGTTGCCGACACCTGGAAGTGCGGCTTATACTAAGTGCGGCTTATAATTGTGAAATTACTGTATATCCAGATAATTGTCATCACCTGCAGCTAGGGACACTTGCCTGCATTATGAAGTCCAGATTAATCTGCTTTTTCCATTTTAGAGAAGCACAAAAATCTTGAGCTTTCGACATTGCATAAACATTTCTTCTCTTTTGCAAATGTTTGTTTCTAATCAGAAATTCGATTTGAGAAGCATTTTTTATATAGAAAACTTGGTTTTTACATTGGTCTTTCTGATGGAATAGAAAGGGTTCATAGCAAAACTGCTTAAAAGCATTAATCCTTGTAAATGAAGATTTGCACATCCATACTTCTATTCTGCATTTTAATATTATTTAGTCACTTTGTAAGTTATCTATTTTAATTTACTTCTTTAATGATAATTTAAACTAATTTTCTAGCAATTTTATCATTTGCTATTGAGTCAGCTCTAATTTTGTATCACTCACCGCTACGTCTTCAAAATGTTAAATGGCCATTACATCTTGCCATTTTCAAAGTCAGTAATTACTTTACTCTGCTTGAAAGTAAAGTATGATCACATTTCTGGTACTACAACTTCGTCATTCACATATGACAACTTTTCTTTAATAGCTGAACATGATTTACCAAATTGTTTGTTTTATGTGCCTCTTAGTACTACTTGGCCAAGATACATAAAAACAGTTTCATTTTGCAATTTGTCAATAAACAGTATTTTCAAACATACACACAACCTGTTCCAAGCTAATTGTTTTACTGGGGTTTGCCTTCATTTTAAACTTAGAGAACAAAACAAGCCACAAGCCATTCTAAAGCTTGACTTTGATACAGAGAAGTGCTCAGTGCTTCTGGGTAGGAGAGAATATGCTTGGTCTGTTAGCAGGGGCCAAAAGAGATGGATGCAGCTCTCTGAAATTCATTAACCCACTTGCTAGGGTATGAAACATGTTGAGCTCACAATCTTTTCATTAACTGATTATTTCAAAATATCAATTAACCTAAACAATAAGAAATTATTTGCAGATTACACAGGCAGCAAATTTAATATGAGCCACATGGAGCCATAAAGTTAAGCAATAAAATGAAGCTTCTAAACGGAAAGGCCATATTGGAAGTCTGTAAAAAATACTTAAGTAGGAATTAGAAAACTAATATGAAATCTATACGTAGTGAAAAATGTAACAAAATAATTTAACTGAAATAGACACACAGAATATTTGCTTTGTCTCTAGGATGTACCGAACACTAGAAGTTGCCTCATCAGACTTTGAAAAGAACATACTTGTATTATCCTGAGGTGCTTAAGCAGTCATTTTAAGAGATTTTAAATTGATTTCTACTTTAACAAAAAAAAAGTTAAATCTTTTAAGTCTAGTTAGCCTCTTTCAATAACTGCCTGACATTGAATTACTCAACATGTTTACCAGATTTTTTTTTTTTAATTTTCCTATGCTATCAAAAATATTCTGTATAGTCTTTTTAAGAATGCAAAACTCTGTTATATCAAGCATAGGCTGACACCCAAGGCCACAAGAGATTTCTTTTTTGTGTTTTCTCGAAGAAATCGTCTCCTTTTTAGGTGCAGATGATGCATTTCAAAGAATTTAAGAAACACTTCTGAAATACCAGGTTTGAAACTTTGGTAGCTCTAACTTGTCTGAACCAAAGTAATACCTTTTCTTCAGGAGAGTCACTCTTTGCACTGTTTTTGTGATTGATCTCTTACAAGCTCTATTTATACAGTCCCATTCTCAGAGTTTTATTTTGGGTTTGGTTGTTTTTTTTCAGTCTTATGTTCACTTATTTCCTGTTCAGTTAAAAGACCAATTTCTTTCACCTCAGGATACAGTTGCAGTCCTGGGGTGGTACTGTGATGGTGTGGAACTCATGGCTGGAATACCCTGCAGTAATGCCCCCTTATTCAGGTTATATTTCCTGCCTATGGAAGAAATACTTCTTTATATTAACTAGGAAATATTTGATTTCCAGGATTCTCTTGAGTTTTGTTGAACAGAGCATAAGGATGAGATTTCCTGGTTCTTGGGAATATTGTGATCTTGGAATTTGCGTTAGATCAAGCACCAGTTTCTGGAACCAAGTAATTTAAAATAAAACCAGTGATGGCTTGTTAACTTAAATTTGGCTGACTGCAGCTTTTAAAGTTGGCGCTTGCTCACAAAAAGCTGAAAATGACAATCTTTACAATTCCTACTGCTGTGGATAGAGATGTCAGATACAGACCTAGGCTGCATATTTTTGAGTGAGCCATCAAAGAAACTGCTAAATATTTGCTTTTGCATACCATTACTAAAATTATGCACATATTCTGTGAAATACTGTTCAGTTGACAGTATTCTGTTTTTGGATACTGATGAGTCTGTTCCTTTTTCAGAATAAGTCCTGATAAAAAACCACCTCATATAAGGTTCTATTTTCATTTTAGAATGAAATGAGTGGGTGTTGTAAAATTTTGTCAGAGCCAACATACCCAGCTCATGTTTTAGAAGTCTCGACTTGGGCTGCTTTGGGCTGCCACAGCATGTGACTGCTCTTGGGCATTGTATAATGCGACTCACTAACAATACTTGGATTTGTACTTCTGCTTCCATATTGTAAAATTACAGCTCCTAGTATTGGTTAATTACATGATATCCACTGTCATTTAAAAGTAAAAGAATGGTGGAATAAAGAGTCTAAACATTGAAAAGCTGAAAATGTTAAGCAAATACTACCTAAAGACTCAAAAGCAGAAGGCACATGAAAATCAAAAAATATTTACAGGTCTTATAAGAAAAACCAGGCTGTACTTTTCTTAGTCCCCCAATTTGTACTTTGTTAGTAAATGAATTTGACAAAATGAATATTCCTATTCTCACCTTCATTTCTTCTACAGAAGAAAACATGTCTGTTACATTTCCTTCCAGATAGCCTCTAACTGCAGTGAAAAATATTCATGGGAATCCTATTTTCATACTCAGAAAAGGGTATTTCATGTTGCTTCTTTTTGTTAGAATTTGAAAAGATTTTTTTTTCCCTTAACAACTATTTATTATCTATAATTTTGGTAATGTAGCCAGATCTTCAACACAGAAGATACTTTTTCCATCTCATGATAATCATGTCTGATTTTAATACTGGAGAGTTTTCTAGGCACTAATGAGTCTAGAGGACTGTCCCCAAGTCTTATAGCGACTCTACAGTCTGTAGGCTTATTTTCATATTAATAGATGGTCCAACTCAATAAGCACAAATTTTCAGAAGGACTCTGTTCTGATAGCCTAAAATTTTGTTTTACAGGTAAGCCTTCTTCAATCCAGCTCTTTTCCCATGAAGTGAATGCGCCTTAGTGGTTGGGGAGCAAACCAAATGCTCCTCCAGCTTCATTTCATCTGGAAAGGATCTACTTCCTTTTAATTTGTCTGCTCTGCAAGGTGACCTAAAATATCGTAAACAGGAACAACTGGGAAATTCTATTTGTGTGGAGCTGTGTTGTTGCTGTGGAAGTGTTCATAGAGATGCACTTGTGGCAGATTATAGGTATGACTGAAGAGTGCCTTGATTATGAGCTGATTTTAGAAGTTACTAGTTACTAAAAGCTGCATTTTATGTGGAAAAAAAACCCAGTATTGCAGTTCCTGAATTTTTTTCTTAGTCTTCAAAAATCCCCTCTCATTCTCCCAAATTCCGAATCATGTGGTTCTGTGTGCATGAAAATGAGGACATTTTCCTGAATTAGCCTAATGGTTTGTCTTTAGAATCCAAGACATATTCCAGTGTTTTGAGCAATTAATTAGAAGCATTTTTTGCAGCCATTTACAAGACTAAGTATTTTGCACAAAGTTCCCAGGTCAATAAGAAATATCTGTCTCTGGTTTTTAAATTTTGTATGGATGTGGATATAATTCAGGGAATCATAATTGATACTTCTAGTTGTACAAATAGGCATGGCCTTTTCAGGTTCGAGTTTGAATCCTATCTTTTCTGATCACAGTCCCATCCATTAAAAATGTTTGTGAGGTTACCTAGGTAGACTGAACTGTTTTTAAACTGCATGCATTTAATACTGCTTTTATTTCTGCTGCTTTCATGTGTTTTTCGACCATGTTATGGTACTTTAGACAAACAAACAAACAAATAAATGTTTAATGTCCCATAAGGAGTGGAATTGTAACTTACCTCTTCTCCCAGAAGCATAAAGACCATTTGGGCAGGGGACTAAACGTTACTAATACTTTGCTTAATGGATAGAAGTACAATCACCTGAAAAACATGACAACACCTCTATAAACCCCCATGATCAGTAAATATGCATTTTTTGAGAGAGGCTACTGCTAATTTCCATAGGAAGAGCCATCCAAGACTTCAAGTATCTGCAGAAATTTGACTAAGTATGGAGAATATGCAAGGATTATTTACAGAGAGACAGTAAAGGAGCCCTAGGTGTATTGACCAGTTTGGTGCTATGAACTTGTTCTGACTGCTGTTTTAGTGTTTAGTGTTAACTGCTTCTCCCCACTCTGGATCATCTACAACACGCTGTCCTTATGTCTTTTTGAGTTAGAATGAATATATAGTTTCTGGAGTTTTCATGGAAGCAGAGAAGCTCAAAGCAAACTGACCTCACATCCCCCTCTCCCATCCACCGCTGGTAGCAGAAAAATGCTGCAGGGTCGCTGGTGGACTGGTAATATGTTGGGTAGGACAAGTTGCTCCTAGAGAAGCAGAAGAAAAAGACAGGTCCCAGAGATATCTCATATTTTCACCCTGTGCCTTGGGGTGTGGTCCCCTGAGGACATGGAGGTTTCTCCTTGTTCCATGAGATGGGGACAGCCAGCAAAAAAGAGCTTGATTTAAAAAGAGGTGCAGACTCTACTCGGCCTTGTCCAAAGCTGTGATGGTGTCAGCACTTTGTGAGATCACAATACTTTGGTATACAGATTGTGAAACACACACACCTATGCACCCCTACTTCTCCAGATGGGGTCTTGATGAAAGGTTTTTTCTGAATTAAAAAAAAATGGTCTTTGATATGAAGACAGAATGTGAGACTTTCAGCCACTTATTATCCCTTTAAAAGTCTATATGACAACAGTGAAACAACTGTATTCTATTTATACTACCATTTCTCATACTTATGCTGACTAAATAAATAACTATCAACTTCAAGCGTGACTCAGGTCTTTATAAATGCCATGAACTTCAAATGGTATATTTTCTTTGCCTTATGTTCTTGAGCCATCAGATATCACATTTTCAGACTTTTGTCCATAAGTAAAAGAATAAGAATTAAATATTTCTTGTTTTGTTTTTAAATGATTTAACCTTTCCCACCACCAAATAATGTGACACTTGAAATCTTGAGGGTTTGGAGTACTTTAAGGAACTGTAATTTTTCAGTACCACAGACTTGTTACCACTATAATATTCTATGCTAAATAAAACACAGTTTTTATTTTATCTGCCTTCCCTTTTGCTGTCTTGCAGCAGGGAAAGTATGTTGGTGCATCATTCAGAGTGAAAACTGTAAATCTAGCTTTCAGGCATGTGGCGGGGACTGTTATGTGCTCTGATCCAAACCAAAGAATTGTTTGGAAATCAGCCTCAAGCTTTCATGACAGATCTCATGGAGCTTTGTCAGGAGCCTAATCCTGGCTTCCACTTTCTCCTTACATCCTGAGTTCTGGGAGGCAAGTTCATGGTAAGGAACTTTCTCATTTTTCATAGGGAGAAAACAAGAATAAGGACCCCCAACCTGAGAAATATATGTGAGGTATATGGCCTCATATTCCTCACTTACGGCCTCAAGAAACAAAATATATAATGCAACTGACAGAAATCTTATTTAAAATTCTGTATTAATATTTAAAATGTTTAAGAATCCTAAATCTTGGCATGTTTTATTGACTTCTGTTTTGAAGGGAAGAGAACACTAGCGTTGTTTACAGCTTGCTTTGCTCAAATCCCAATCGGTAGAGCATTGTGTTTGTCTCCAGTATTCAAGATGTTGAAAATCACTGGAATGTTATCCTATTTTCTTATAGTTGTGGAGTTTTTTTTGTCTCACAGGTTGAAGTGCCATCTCAGTTTTAATTTTGCATATGACACAAAGTGAAGCTGACATTTCTTAATCATTTCTGGAAAAGGTCATATGAAATTGCCTCATGAAAGGCTGTGTTGCACTGTTAGATAAATGAAGTTTCTGCCACCAAAAATGCAACTACCTTTCTTTAATCAGTTTCATAAACAGCATTCATTCCTATTTAAATATTTTATTTCACAATTAGTGACAAGAATTTTTTGGCTTCAGGTCACAGAACAGCAGACTCCAAATTTTGCCTTCAGGGCTGTTTTTTCAAAGTCTCTTCCTCATTGAAATAAATCAGCAGTGACTGACACTATTTTGGATTTCAATTTGGATTTCTCATTTGAGTTACTGCAGACTTGTGGGTCTGGATTTATTATTTATTGTTTTGAGGATTAGTTGTGCTGGACCATCTCATGGTGAGGGAAGATATATACTTTGGTCCTACACCTGTAGCATTTTTAGGCAAAAGAAAAGTGCTTATGCCCCTTATGGACAGGATGAGAGAAAATGGCCTCATGTTGCAACAGGAGAGGTTTTGATAGATAATAGGAAAAATTTATTCACAGAAAGGGTTATCAGGCATTGTATCACTCTTAAGTCTTAAGCCTTGATGTGAAACTTAGGCACCTTTCTTGTTGTGTGCATTTGTGTATTTTCAGCAATCAAGATACAATAAGAAAGTCAGTCCTTGAATAGCACACACCATGGTGTTGCACTTCTACTGGAAAGAGTATTATCTAGTAATTCTTCTTTATAAGACTCTTTACAATCTACCAACTTGATATGGGAAACAGGTAGTCAGGAAATTCTGTAGTGCTCCAGTATATTTCAAAGTTATTCAGATTTCCAGTTTAAGTATCTTCTATTTAACCATTCATTAAAAACGTGTTGTTTTTACTTCGGCAGCACTGTGACTCCCAGCCAGATGCTTTCACTCTATTTTGGAATACATAATCAAAACATAATCTCTGCCATAAACATGTTTGTGGTCCTTAATTATTCTGTTAATGAGGGAACATATCATTTCTTTCAAATGAAGTATGTCAAATATAGACCCAAGGAGAAAATGAAAGCATGCAGAGAAAAAAACATGCTAAAAATAAATTTTACTACTAAGGATTTGCTGAATCACCTAAAATGCTGTATATTAATTCACAGTGTAATGTGTAGATAATAATATTTTTATCTATTAGTCAGCAATCATATTCTGCTGTGACTTATGAGTGATATATGAATGAAAGTAAGTACTGACAGCCTTATACATGTCTGAACTATAGATAATAACAATAGTTTATTTAATCAGAATTGATATTTTAAATATCTGCTTAATAAAATTGCTGTAGTTGTCCAGCTACTGCTTTCGGATACTGTTTCACTGGGAACAAATTTGAGGGACAAATGAAGGCAGCAAGTATCTACTTTGAAGGAATTAATTTAGGAACTGCTTCATGTACTTACTACTCTGTTCTAACAACGTTTTTAAGATATTATGAGTGGCTTGAGAGATATTCCGTGCACTTTTATAAACAGGTTTTGAATAACATTTTTCCAACCTAAGAATTTGCAGAAGGATGGCATTATCAGTTACTTAGCCTATTTTACAAAAGAAAAACATTATCTAAAAACCCCATAACTTATAAACATGAAATAATATGGTATTTGAAGCTCTTACTAAGCAGAATTTACTTGTGGTTAGGAAATCACCTGAGTTTTCCAAAAAGTGTCCTGTTATCCAAACAGGTTTAGCTGTTGCTGCATAACTCTTTGTATTCTGAGTAACCTTTTCATATTTGGCCCACTGAGTGCTGCTATATACATACTATTTGCAGGGACGAAGAGTTTCCAGTGTGCATTTTGAAGCAGACTTGTATATTGGACTGTTGTGGTTTGAGGTCAGCTTCAAATCAAGCCTCCCTCACTCCATCCCTTTTCTCTACATCTACCCTAGTGGAATGGAGAGGAGAATCAAAGTAAAATTTTTATGTTGATATATATAATAAATGAAAATAAAACAACATACAGCAATAATGGTAAATTATATTGTTGCTGTAAATGAAAAGGAAAAACTACAGTAAATTCACGAATACAAGCCGCACTGACTATAAGCCGCATCTCTGGGTGTTGGCAAATATTTTGGTTTTTGTCCATAGATAAGCCGCACACGAATATAAGCCGCTCTGTCGTTCGCAGCGAGGACCCGCGTGCAATTACTAACAGAACCGCGGGAGGGCGGGGTTTACTGGCTGAGCTAAGGCTGTGCAGGCTCGGCCCGCTAGGGGCCGCTGACGGGGCCAGGTGGTCCAGCACGGTGCTGCAGCTCGGGGCCGGCCGCCGCTGCCCCTGGGCTCGGTCACCCCGGGTCGGCGCTGCCCCGCGGTGGCAGGCAGGGACGGAGCTTCCCCTGCTCCTACGGCAGCGGCGGCGGGCGGGGACGGAGCTTTCCCGCGCCCGTGGCGCCGGCGGCGGGCAGGGACGGAGTTTCCCCGCTCCTGCCGCGGCGGCGGCGGGCGGGGACAAAGCACCCCGTCGGCTCCCCGAGCCGCGGCAATGGCTGCGCGGGGCTCCCGTCGGCTCCCCGGGCCACAGCAATGGCTTCCGCGGGGCTCCCGTCGGCTCCCCGGGCCACAGCAATGGCGGCGCGCGCTTCCCCCCCCCCTCCCTGGGCCGCAGCAATGGCGGCGCCGGCTTCCCCCCCCCCTCCCCGGGCCGCAGCAATGACGGCGCCGGCTTCCCCCCCCCCCTCCCCGGGCCGCAGCAATGGCGGCGCCGGCTTCCCCCCCCTCCCCGGGCCGCGGTAGGGGCGGCCCGGGTCCCCCCTCTCCTCCCCGGGCCGCGGTAGGGGCGGCCCGGGTCCCCCCTCTCCTCCCCGGGCCGCGGTAGGGGCGGCCCGGGTCCCCCCTCTCCTCCCCGGGCCGCGGTAGGGGCGGCCCGGGTCCCCCCTCTCCTCCCCGGGCTGCGGCAATGGCGGCGCCGGGCCCCCCCCCCCCCGTCTCTCCCCTGGGCTGTGGCAGAGGAGGAAAGAGAGCTCTCCCGCCTCTCTCCCCGCCCCCCGTGCTGCCTGCAGGCAGCCAGGCTCCACCCGCGGTGCAACAAAGTAGCGATTTGTAACAATCGCAAAATGCCGACTTTGCAGCTGCTCGGCTCAGCACTCTGGCAGGCACTTCTGAGGTTGTATTAGCCGCTCCTGATTATTAGCCGCATTTCCGGTTTAGGAGCAAAATCTTAGTCAAATTGGTGCGGCTTGTATTTGTGAAATTACTGTAATTGATACACCATGCAGTTGCTCACCATCCACTGAGTGATGCCCCTTCCTGAACCCAGATTGGCCCCCCTTCTGGGTAACTCCCCCCAATTTATATGCTGGGTAGGATGTTCTATGGTGTGGAGTATCCTTTTGGTATGTTCAGGTCCTGTCCCAGCCATGCTGCCTTTCCTTTAAGTAATGCTTCATTGGCAGAGCATGACACTTAGGATTAACATGATTTAGTGAAAACCCAGAACATCAGTGTTATCAACACTATTCTCATTCTGAATCCAAAACGCCATTCTCATTCCCATTCCAAAACATTGCAGTGTAACAACTACTGTGAAGAAACTAATTCTACTCTGAAAACAGGATAGGACTGACAGCTGTGTAACTTTTAAGGGATGTTAAGCGGCTAAAACCAGTTAGAACTCTGTTATTAACTTAGAATTTTTAAATGTACCTGTGATTTGTGTCGGTAGCACTGGTAAGATAAACAAAAGAACAGGCAACTTCAGCTGAGGAGAGAGGTAATTTAGGGTTTTGAGAACCCTCAGAATACAGCTTATATTTAAGGGGAAAAAAACCCCCACAAACAACAAAAAACTCATTGTTTGATTCCTGGCTTTTTTAACAGTTTGAACTGTAGTGTGATGAAAAATTTGAGCTACACAGCAACAAAGTAAGATGTGATTCAATGAAAAAAATAATGGGATTACTGAGGCTAACTTGTATCAAACATAAATAACTTATTTTCTTAAAAAATAAATAGAATTTCTTATGCATGACCTAGAGAAACTTGATAAGTATGGGACAGGTTCATTCAAGTAATAATAAAGTCATGAAGATGAAGGAATGGGCAAAGTTCAAGAAACAGTGGGTCAGGTAGAAATGTTGTTCTGGACTGAATTGCTAAATGAATTTTGGGGATTTGGGATCTGATCTGTTTGCAGTAACAGGGTATTAATGTTATTGTAGCAGGATGGGGAATAGGTTATAAAATTCTCTGGATAATACTGTTCTGCTGACATGAAGAAGGACAAACTCAGAACTGGTTCTCACCTGAAGACATTTTAAGGTAATCAAGTTGCAAAGGGAGTATTTCATACAAATGGGACCTACAAGAAATTGACTTTCTTAGTTCAACAAAATTAAACTGAAAGAGATTCTCTAAATACTCATTATGTGGGTGCAAAGGATAAGGGAGAAGTATTTAGCAAGAAAAAAACCCCAATCATGACAGTGTGGAAACATGTTGATATGGACTGGCTATTATTAATTACAATAGAACAACTGAAAAAATATATAAATGAAGATTTGAAGCATCTTTCCAACAGAATGTTCTTGTCAAACATCTTGATTATTATTAAGGTAATTTGAACACTATTTGAGGTATTATATGTTATGAAGGCTGACTAGAAGTTTCCCCAAATGGCTTCTCACTATCCTGTACCTAATATGTTGAATGCAGGAATTTGTTTACCCTGTAAGGCTTTCTTCCAGTCTTACCCAATAGATATATGAAGTTTATGTAGACTGAAGTTTATGACTAGCAGTAGTATGTGACACTCAACAGTTCAGTATAGTGATGAAAGTAGTTGGGTCTCATAGTACATCTGACATTTTATTAGTGCTTTCAGCTAATCTCATAAAAGGTATAACATCTCTATACAAACTTTTCCTCTCCTACCTAAACTCAAGGATTGCAAAACCTACTTACATAATTATGTGTTTACTCTGAAGTTGTGTTTTGCAGCATAAGAAAACCTACAAAGCTAATGGTCATGCCATGATTTGTTTTGTCAGTAAATGAAAATTGGTTCTTGTGCTCTCAGTCTGGTGAAAGGCATGAACACTAAGCACATTGCAAACTTTTCAAAACTATAATTAGCTATGGTGCACTACTTACTGTAATTAATGCTCTCCTGCCAGTGTGGAAATCCCCAAGTTCCTCAAAGATAACACTAAATGTTTCTAATTTTGTCTGGAAGCTCAGTAATGTTTTTTGAGTATGAGATCTAATTAAAATATGTGAGCTCTTTGATATGAAGCAGATCAAAGTTAGATTTGGTATTCTTAGCATCCAGTTTTTTTCCTCCCCAAATGCACTCTTCTACTGTCTGAAACTCCTTTGCAGAAGTTCAGCAGACTGTTACCTTCTCTGTTTGAAGATTTTTTTTCTGCATTATTTGAAGTCTCCAACTTTGATAGGCTCAGTGGAATAGATAATATGTGTGCACTGGGATTTATGCATAGAGTAAGAAACAAGATGAAGCATATCCACAACTAATTTAAATCAGCAGTGAAACACCACAGTTTGAGTGATTAATAGCTGCTGAAGCTATTGCCTAATGGTTTTTACATAGGAAAACTCATGCGTGCTGGTAAGCAATCTTTTCCATTTAGAAAGACTGAATAAGGAATAATATAGGTGAATGTGTGCTTATATAACCTGAGGTACTCGATCTTTACTACTAGCAGTTGGAAGAACTATTCAGAGATAAATTTTCAAAGCATCCAGCTGTGGGAAATGCTGTCCTTTGCTTCAAATCTTATTTCAGCCTTCAGTATAGTTGAAAATATTGATGCTTCAATGAATCAAGATCTCTTTTTTCTTATCGTGACTACTAGATACAACCTGTATTAGACTTTACTCAGGCATTGTAAAGATGTTTTCCACCTAGTTTAAAACAGAGTAGAACAGGCAAATAGGGAAATTGTATTTTATGGTTTGTTTCAATGAGGAGTTTTTCCAAAGTACATGCCAAAGCAGGGCATCTGATTAAAAGAAAAAGTTAATTAGTTAACTAAGATGTTTATATCCTAGACATCAATGTATTCATACTAAAATCTTCTGTTCCCAGTATTCCTGTTGCTAAGTTAGACATCTAGCATAAAGTGATACTCCCTAGCAATTGGGGGTCACTTTGAACACAGTTTCAGTTTCAAGAGCAGTAGAATCCCAGATGTGTGCTTCTTTTTTGCAGAATTAAAAGCATGTTACAAGATCCCATGCCCCAGATCACTCTCAAGTGGTAGGGCTAGTGATCAATCTTCTTACTCCTGTCGGGGGCATTACTTCTACCTTTTCAGTCAGAAACTACAATTAGTTCTGATGTCGTCATAAGTTTCAGAGTCTCCATGTAGAGATGAATCTGCCTCCCTTCTTTTTCCCCTTTTCTTTACCACCTCACCCTTGAGAAGAAGCCTTTCCAGGAGCCAAACTCAGGACCATGCGTCAGCCTTTAGACACTTACTGAATAGTTGGACAAGCCCAGATTTGCCAGACTGCCTGAGGCCAGCTCCACATGCTGTACATGAAAACAGTGAATTTGTAGCATGTTTGGTCTGATTTGTTGTAATTCTATATTGGCTGAAAACCAAGCAAGGGCTGATTTTTATATTGCTACAATACTCCAGCAAGAAAAAACTATTTTTCGGAGCAGTTGAAAGCTGTGACTCCTACTCACAGGTTCTTTCTGGGACAGTTAGGTACAACTTGAATGCTGCAGCATTTTGTGCTGCAGTGGCTCATTTGTAGATGCTCTGCTGCTTAGTGTAGTCCATAGTCACAAGTAGAATGACAAGGCAGAGCACAGACTCTGAGACAAGGATCTGCAAAATCATGTTGTGTGCCATAAAAGGAAGGTTAACCTTTCCTTGTCAAATGCTGAGGGGAGAGATGTTTGTTAAGACTCTTGTCTTAGTTATTTTGGCTCCATTATGGGTCCCCGCACTTCAATCAAAATTACAGTAAATTCACGAATACAAGCCGCACTGATTATAAGCCGCATCTCTGGGTGTTGGCAAACATTTCGGTTTTTGTCCATAGATAAGCCGCACACGAATATAAGCCGCTCTGTCGTTCGCAGCGAGGACCCGCGTGCAATTACTAACAGAACCGCGGGAGGGCGGGGTTTACTGGCTGAGCTAAGGCTGTGCAGACTCGGCCCGCTAGGGGCCGCTGACGGGGCCAGGTGGGCCAGCACGGTGCTGCCGCTCGGGGCCGGCCGCCGCTGCCACTGGGCTCGGTCACCCCGGGTCGGCGCTGCCCCGCGGTGGCAGGCAGGGACGGAGCTTCCCCCGCTCCTACGGCAGCGGCGGCGGGCGGGGACAGAGCTTTCCCGCGCCCGTGGCGCCGGCGGCGGGCAGGGACGGAGTTTCCCCGCTCCTGCCGCGGCGGCGGCGGGCGGGGACAAAGCACCCCGTGGGCTCCCCGAGCCATGGCAATGGCTGCGCAGGGCTCCCGTCGGCTCCCCGGGCCACAGCAATGGCTTGCGCGGGGCTCCTGTCGGCTCCCCGAGCCGCAGCAATGGCGGCGCGCGCTTCCCCCCCCTCCCCGGGCCACAGCAATGGCGGCGCGGGCTTCCCCCCCCCCCCCGGGCCACAGCAATGGCGGCGCGGGCTTCCCCCCCCCTCCCCGGACCGCGGTAGGGGCGGCCCGGGTCCCCCCTCTCCTCCCCGGGCCGCGGCAATGGCGGCGCCGGGCCCCCCCCGTCTCTCCCCTGGGCTGTGGCAGAGGAGGAAAGAGAGCTCTCCCGCCTCTCTCCCCGCCCCCCGTGCTGCCTGCAGGGAGCCAGGCTCCACCCGCAGTGCAACAGAGTAGCAATTTGTAACAATCGCAAAATGCCGACTTTGCAGCTGCTCGGCTCAGCACTCTGGCAGGCACTTCTGAGGTTGTATTAGCCGCTCCTGATTATTAGCCGCATTTCCGGTTTAGGAGCAAAATCTTAGTCAAATTGGTGCGGCTTGTATTCGTGAAATTACTGTACAACTCTGATTCCATACTGAAAATTGAGCTCTCAGTGTGCAGAAGAAAATCAGTCCCTCTGACACCTAAAAATACAAAACTATGGGTGGATTTTTTGTTTGTTTCTTTACCTATTTATTTTCTTACCTATTACGCAGGAATTTAGGGCTTCAAGATCTAAGAAGTATCGGCTTTTAACATGCCCTGATTGCTCTTTTCCATTGGTTAGACATGGGACATGCAGATAGCTTGCATCACCTGAGATTGCAGAGACACTTTAGCCACGTTGGAAATACTTCTGTGCCGGTCAGGTGTCGTTCTTCAAGACAGAGCCCAGGCTGATCAGACACCATCAGATTGTACTCTCAGTTGGAAAAAGAATCATGTGCTTGTTTTAAATACATTGATGAAGAGGAAGAATGAGCTCAACAGTACACCAATGGCTTTGATGGATTGTTTAATCACACCAATGCTTTAATGGATTGTTTACTCCTCAGCAAGTTTAACTGCTTGCAAATATTTTGCTCATTCTGTTACTACCTGGAAAAACTAAGTACCCAGGCAATGGCACAGACAGAGACAAGTGGCGTCGCTTGGGGGTCCATACTGGGATCAGTGCTATTCAATATTGTCATTAACAACACAGGTGAAGGGATCAAGTGCACCCTCAGTAAGTTTGCTGATGACACCAAGCTGTGTGGTGCTGTTCACACAACTGCAGGATGGGATGCCATCCAGAGGGGCCTGGACAAGCTCCAGCATTGGAGTCATGGGAATTTCAGGAGGTTTAATAAGACCAGGTGCAAGGTACTGCACGTGGATCAGGGCAACTCCCAGTATGAGCATAGGCTGGGGATAAAAGATCTAGATGCCTACTGAGGATTTGGGGGTGCTGGTGGGTGAGAGGCTGGACATGACCCAGCCGCGGCCCAGAAAGCCAAACGTGTCCTGGGCTGCATCCAAAGTAGCGTGGGCAGCAGGGCAGGGAGGGGATTCTTCCCCCCTGCTCTGTTTTGGTGAGAATGCTGAAATGCTGCATCCAACTCTGGGGTTCCCAGCATAGGAAGGACATGGACTTGTTGTACTAAGTCCAAAGGAGGACACCAAGATGATTAGAGGGATGAAACACATCTCCTACAAGGAAAGGGTGGGAGAATTGGGATTGTTAAGCCTGGAGAAGAAAAGGTTTTGATGAGACCTAATTGCAGACTTCCTGCACCTGAATGGAACCTACAAGATGGACTGAGAGAGACTTTTAGAAAGAGCATGCAGTGACAGAATAAGGGGGGATGGCTTCAAGCTGAGAGAGTAGGTCTAGATTAGATATTAGGAAAGAAATTTTTACAGTGAGGGTGGTGAGGCACTGGAACAGGTTTCCAGGAGAAGCTGTGGATGCCCCCTCCCTGGGAGTGTTCAAGAGCAGGTTGGCTGGGTCGCTGAGCAACATGGTAGTGGAAGATAACTCTGCCCATAGCAACAGGTTTAAAAATAGATGAACTTTAAATTCTCTTCCAACTCAAATCATTCTATGATTCTATGAAAGTTTGTAACTAGAAGCACTGGTCAGGATCCAGAAACCAGCTGAAAGATGAGCTGATGAAGATATATTCTTAACTTTAGTTTCAACTTCAGATTTACAAGATCTTTGACTCTGAGGCCTATGGAAAATGACTTATTTCAGTGTTGGAATTCAATTGCAAATTATGCAAATCCAGAGACTAAACCATTTTGAAGAGATAGTTATTATAAGGTGGTAATTACCTGGTAGCAGAACCTGAGCTTAGATGATATATTTCTGCTGAAGTAATTAACTTGGTGGAAGTGAAAACCATTACATCTACATTGCAGGAACTTGGTGCCAAGTTCTCTATGGCTCTTGCAAGAAACGACATCAGCATTCAAAGAAACCCAGTGTTTTCTTTCCACACTGTGTAGTTTATGTCAAAATGTTCAGATCAGAGACTAAAGGCTCAGAGAGGTGCTTATAAAGACTGTTCTCTCATTCAGGAATTGCACTATTTTGTTTCAATTTTTTCTCTCAGAAGCACTGTATGCACTCCTCAGAGAAATGGAAAGAGAAATGTGGCTTGTGGTAAAGCATAAATTAACTGGGGGTGAAGATGAGGGAATAAATAGAACAAATTAGAGTTGTAGTAAAACAATTTCTTTTTGGCCATCTGAGACTCATAGGTGTTCAGTAAGATGCCACTCATAATTTATTTTAGCAAGAAATCACTGTCTAGCTTCAACAATGTGTCTAAAAAACATGAGAATTTAGACTGAAGTGATTACATCTGACTTAATTCTAAATCCACCCATAACCCCTAACAACTGTAGACTAGTTAAGTCTATATAACTGGACAGACTATTAAGGATTATTTGTTAGTTTGCTTTACCTTGGTTTTAAAAACTCAGATGCATATTTGTAACATGGTGAGTCAATGACAAATCAGAGGCATTCTGAGAAAAGTGAGGTCTGTGGGGGGTTGGTTTTTGTTTTGTTTTGGGATTGTTTGTTTAGTTGGGGGCGGAGTTATGTGTGTGGGTTTTTTCTCCCTAAGAAGCGGTCACATTGAGATGGAATACAAGATTAGTTCATTCCTTGAATTCCTTGCCACAACTTGACAGTGGCAGAGAAAGCTTCTCCTTTTCTTTCTGTTTGTTTTAGGTGGAAGAAATTATGTTTCAGAACACAAAGCAAGTTAATGTCTTTCATATCCTCCTTTGTCTCCAACTGCTAATGCAGTGTCAATGATGTGTGTTTGTTACATGAGTTTTGGTTTATTGAGAGCAGTTTTACTTAGCAAATAATTGTAATAAGGTTACCAGTCTTTTCCAAGTAGAACTTCTCCCTCTCTCTCCCCGCTTCATTTTATTTGGCAGCATTTGAGAGCAGCATGACAAGACTCCTTACTTTCTACATTTCTACTGAATACTCCTGTCAACTCCTCATCAACTCCAAAATTGTATTTGCACCATTTTTGTGGAACATACAGAGTGGTTATCCACATAAAAAACCTTCAGTTTCTTAACAAGAAACCCAAGTACCCTCTAATGTAGCCGGTAGTTAAGATGCAGATTTAGTCTCTCCAGGCTGTCAAGCACTCCAAAACACAAAAGAAGTCCTATTTTACCAGCTTCCACAACCAACCTCTCAACAGTGACACAGGCATTAGCCTTTTCAGACGATAATTGATGTGTGTTCACATTAACAAGGATGGAAATTTTTCCATTCTTACATATCTCATCTTACTGAACAGAAATAATGTATGTAAAAGATTAAGTAATGTTGCCAAACTCTAGTCTGAATATTGGCATACCATACAACTCCAACTGTTTTTAATCCTACTTAGACTTTCTACAGTTTTGTTGTCAAATATCTTAAAGGTATTATTAAAGCAAAGTTCAAGCAGGGTTCTAAAGAAGGGCTGAAACAAAAGCCCTCTTTTTAACTTGAAATACAAGCTAAAAGTGAAAGCTGAGTAAGTAAGGACCGAGAAAAATAGCCAACCTGTATTACCACAGAGGAGTCATGTTGTAATTCACTTTTTCATGTTATATTTTCTGGGGGCTCATTCTAACCAACACCATTGAAATCATGACAAATCAGTTTCTCCATGGTTGCCTCTGAGTTACGCAAATACAGAGATAGAGAACCAAATTAATTTATATGGGTTCCAGAAAAACATCAAATATATTTTCTTGAATTTTGCTTGTGGTGCTGTCATCTTGGCCTCCCTTTGCTTTGCATGTTGAGTCGCTTTATGTGTAGTCTCAGTTTTTAATTCATTATGTGGTGAAAACTTTGATCACCACCCCCACATAAATCCTGTTTTACATAATTTTTTTAAATTTATGTTTTATGTAAATAATTTAACTGTATTTTTCTGAATGAAAATAAGAATATAATTAATTATTTTTAAAAATTGATGATACTAACAATATTCAGTTGTGATACGGAGTCATTCTGTGTCTTCTGTAGAAAGATTTTTCTTCTACAGAAAGATTTAAGGATTCTGTGATAAATAAATTTATAAAGACTTTATCTCAAAAGTAATGAGCTAAATTTCTCTTGGATTTTTGCCATATCGATAAAGGATTGTTTTTATTGTGAATACACACTTACTTCAAGATAATTCAAATTTTGAAGGAAAAAGTGTTGGAGAATAAACTTGTATCATGCAGAATGCAAGTTTAGTAAGAGATGTTTGCCTTCTGATTATTTAGTATAAATAAGTTTAGAGAGATGAACTTTCAAAGTGATGTTCCTTGCAAATAATATAGTATTCAGTTGGTTGTGGAAAATTATCATGTGAAACAAAAATTACAGATTAGTATAGATAGTCAGCACCCATAATTAATGCCTCTCCATCTGTGATAGGAAAAGTGTATCTATATGATGTTGTGTAAAGGAAGGATAGGAGATCACAACAAATTGCTATCTCCTTTCTCTTGAAGGCTACCTATTTTAACTTATGTTGTAATCAAATATGGTTCAATAATTTCTTCAAGCTCGGATGGTCTATAGCTGCTGGCATTCCAAATGGTGCAACAGATCTCATAGTGGTCGTTAATTAGAGATTACTGAGTTTTAGTCAGATTTGATATCCTGATATTATTGCTATTTCTGCTGTCCTACATGTTTTCTAATGCTCTTCCTTGGGACCTGAGTTTAGAAAACCAGCCAGTTCCTAAACACTATTTACCAGCTCCTCCTTCATTTTTTCCTCTTTACCAATAGCTCACAGGTCTTCTAGTCATTATTCCATATGAATCCCAGTAAATCCTCTGAAACAGCTACTAGTTCTCAGGTATCTAAAGAATGTGAACTTAAAGATGTATCTTTTCCTTATATTTTTAGTCTCAAGCTTGCTAAGCAGATATATGTATAAAGGTTTTGTTGCCTCTGTTTATGAAGAGAAGTAGATTAATAGCTGTATAACCATATTAGTGAAACAAGGGGGAAAAAGAGGCTGATAGGTGTGACTCTGTCAACTTCCTTGAGACTAGAATTGAATCTGGCACAACATCTCTGTGACAGATGTTTGATATCAGGGAATGGAAAAGTAGCATGATTCCCATGTCAGAACTCCTGACACAAGACCACCTTTGGCTCTGGTCACTATATCTGTCACCCTTAAACTGGAGTAAAAGTCTCAAACAACTTGTGATTTGCTGTCAATCCAGAGGTACCTACACATGCTGCAGAGTACTGCTGCTTGTCCCTGCAATGCTCATGCCAGGAACTCATTGAGAATTTGTATGGCTCTGTTTATGTACATGAAAGCCCCCATCAATATTCCTACATTTGAAGACAGAGAAAATATTTTTGCAGCTCCCTGGAGCCTTGAAAGCCAGTGATTGCTGATGGAAGCAGGGCTGCCACAATGGTTGTTTGCAGACAGTGTGTGGGAGAGTGACTTCATGCAGCAATTGTCTAATTTCTATTTATAAAACAATATACCTACTGGGCAAGGAAACACATTTTTCAGTAAAACAGTATTTATAAGTCCATGGCAAGTTTTGGTGCAGACAGCTGATTCCTTTCTGCTCCCAGATAATACATGTAACCAGTGTAATATGTTCCCAAATCACCTGCAAGAACTGTCTTTGAGAAGGGAAGAAAAATAGCTAAGAAAACTACCTAGAAAACTACATACCTCTGTTAAATACAGGAATTACAGCTGATTTAATCAGAGTGTTTGAATATTTCTGAGTGATCAAGCCCTTTGCAAGGGGACCTTGAGATGGCCAGAGCCAGGAGGCAAAATGTTACCATGTTCCCATGAGGTGAGGCAAGTCTCGGAGAGAGCAAAATGCTCTGTCCAGTAAGCACCCTCTCGAGAGAACACAAAAAACTAAACTGGACAAAATAACTTTTACAAGCAAAAGAAAAGAATTCTGAGAGTAAGGTATATCATATTTAGTCAATTTCACCCCAACAAAGCGTAATAACTTCAAAGAATTTCAGAACTGAAATATTTATAACAAAATTATCATAAACTTGTAAGCATGAAGTCCTAATGAATATTGATTCTGATATAGATACACTTCTGAAGAGTCAGGTCGTTTTAATGTTTGTATCCAGCAAGGCTTATGGTCAAAACTTCTCTTTTTGGTTGTGATCTCCTAGCATATCCTGGTTGTGTGTTCCAAGGCATGTCTTTCCAGGCAGCCTGTTGATGCTCTGTGTGCTTAGCATGAAAACCAACAAAGGCTGGGGAATTTACTGGCTGCTCAGAAAATTAGAACCCACTTCATTTGATCACTTTCTTTGAAACTTCAATATTTTGGTTTTGTTTATTATGTTAATACAGATAAGTTTTTTTCTCAAACGTTAAAACCCCAGTGTTATTAAAATGCCAACCTTTTCCTTACTATACAGGGCTTTGTGCAAGCCTCCATTTTCCAATAAGTCATTTATATATGTGATTGTAAGACCGCACTTGGAATGCATCCAGCTCTGGGGTCTCCAGCATAGGAAGGACAAGGACCTGCTAGACTGAGTCTAGAGAAGGACCACCAAGGTGATGAGAGGGATGGAGTGCTTCTTCTGTGAGGAAAGGTTAAGAGCATTGGGATTGTTCAGCCTGGAGAAGGTTTTGGTGAGACCTAATTGTAGCCGTCCAATACCTGAAGGAAACCTGAAAGAAAGCTGGAGAGGGACTTTTTAAAAGAGTATGTAGAGACAGGATAAGGGGGAATTTCAGGGGCTTCAAACTGTAAGAGGGTAGATTTAGATTAGATATTAGGAAAACAATATATACAGTAATTTCATGATTATAAGCTGCACCTGATTATAAGCCGCACTTCCGGGTTCAGACCAAAATTTTAGTCAAAATGGTGCGGCTTATAATCGTGAAATTACTGTACTTTGAGATGGAGTGAAACGTGTCCCTGCTCTTGGCAGAGCGGGTTGCAAGTAGATCTTTTAGGTCCCTTCCAATCTAGGACATTCTGTGATTCAATGGTCTGCTGCAGTGAGCATTCACCATTTTCTATTTTCTATCTTCAGTTGCTGACTGCTAGTAAACCTGCTACTGAGTCTCTTAGCTCAGCTACTTCTTAACTTTCAGTACAGTGTTATCTCACAAGTAACTAGATGTACTAGCAAACAAGAACACTTGTGGCATAAATTTACAGGAACATATGAGGATATTCCCCCTTGGAGTTAATCTCAATGAGGGTGAGCAAAACAGTACTTCTAGTCCGGGTCTGTATTACAGCTCCTTTTCTGTTAGTGCTTCTATTGCTATGACACTCTTGTACTTTACTTCTACTTTCACAACATCCTTTCACTGCTTCCTCCAGCCCACCCAGCACTAGCAGGCCTGCTGCTTTTTGGGCTACTACTGGTAATTCTCTGTGTGCCTTTCACTTCCAGTCTGTAAGAAACAAAGCCCTGCACGCACTTAAGTCTTTACTGTGAAGACACAGGACAGTAGGTCTAATGCTATAGTTAAGAGTTGTAATAAAAGGGCAGTGCACAGTCAAAGTGGTCTGTAACTTTTAGGTTTTATAATTTAAAAAAAGCAATGAACTTTGCATTTCTTAGAGCAGTCCTTAGTATATCAGTGGAGTTTTTCACACATCCAGAGCTTTATTCATTACAGTTTACCACCATATGAACAGTTCTTTTAAAATACTGTGTTCTATTGTTTCCTGTGGGATTTGCTGTACACTCCCTTGGAAAAAAAAGTATTGCGGTAATTTATGGCAGACGATTACATCTAGAAAAATTACATGCTCAAGGTGGTTATGGCAACCGTATATCTTGGCTCAGCTGCACTGTGAAATTTTATTCATCATATGACCTGGAACACATAAGGACAAATCTTCTATAAATCCACTGTATATATAATCTATTTCAATATACAGTAATTTCACGAATACAAGCCGCAGCAAGAAGACTAAAATTTTGGTGGAAACCCGAAAATGCGGCCAATATTCCGGTGCGGCTAATCTATTAACAAAAATGTGATATCTGCCCTTACCTAGTATCATGCTGGTCCAGTCCCGAGCCAAAACAGTCTGAAATCTATGGTTTCCCGTTGTTCCGACGATGAACCAATCAGAGAACAGCTTATTGTCTGCCTGTGGATGACGGCATTACTGGGGGACGGGGGGGTATTTAACAGGATGAGTTCCTGCGCCTCGTTCTTTTTCGGCGTGCTCTGCCCTCAGCGTGTTCTCTTCTCGGCTCGTTCTCCCCTCAGCGACTTCTTCCCTCGGCATGGCTGCGGAGAAGAGAGTAGCGTACGACGCGGAGTTTAAATTGAAAGTGATCAGCTATGCAAAAGAACATGGGAACAGACCTGCAACTAGAGCGTTCCATGTTAATGAATGCATGGTACGTAGGTGGAGACAGCAAGAAGACGAACTGCGTCTCGCAAGGAAGACAAAGAAAAGTTTCCGTCACTGCAGAGCACAATGGCCAGAGCTGGAAGAAAGACTTTATCAGTGGATTTCTGAGCGAAGGGCAGCTGGCCGAAGTGTATCTACTGTTGCCATTCGGATACAAGCCGAAGCAATTGCAAAGCAATTGCATATAGAAGAATTTAAAGCAGGAGCGTCTTGGTGCTTCCGCTTTATGAAGCGACAGAAGCTCTCTGTCCGTACACGGACCACGGTGTGTCAGCGGTTGCCGGCGGACTACAAAGAAAAGGTATCCAGGTTCCGGAGTTACTGCAAAGACAAGATCTCTGAAAATAGTATACAGCCGCGCTGTATTATAAACATGGACGAGGTACCCCTCCCATTCGATATGCCGCTGACAAGGACCGTGGAGCACACCGGAACAGCGACGGTGCCGGTAAGAACCACGGGGAATGAAAAGACATCGTTTACGGTCGTCCTCGGCGTTTCGCTAGCTGGGCAGAAATTACGCCCCATGGTCATTTTTAAAAGAAAAACCCTCCCTAAAGAGAGATTTCCAAAGGGAATAAAGGTTCATGCTAATTCAAAAGGCTGGATGGATGAGGACGCAATGCAGATTTGGCTAAGGGACGTTTACGGTGGCACATTGCATAGGTTCTTTAATCAGTTACCGGGACTGCTAATTTTGGATTCCATGCGTGCCCATACGACGGAAACTGTGACAGAAATCGTGAGAATAAAGAAGACGAAGCTTGCTGTAATACCGGGTGGCTTGACCAAAGAACTGCAGCCGCTGGACATAGGTATTATTCGTTCCTTCAAGTCTAAAGTGCGATCTCTGTGGGAAGAGTGGATGTTGGAAGGCGAACACTCCTATACCAACACCGGGAGGCTGCACAGGGCAAGTTACGCTACAGTGTGCCAGTGGATACTGGATGCCTGGGGTAAAGTAACTACCCGAACTATCAGCCGAGGGTTCGCCAAAGCCGACATCATTCCTGGACTGACTAGCAATGCCATCGGGAGTACCGAAGGTGATAACTCTGATGGTGAAGGTGCCGGCGAAACCGCCTCACGTTCGCTGGATCCTACAATTGCCCAGCTGCTGGTTTCTGATACGGAGGACGAAGACTTCAACGGTTTCACGGAAGATGAAGCCGCTGATGAAGCGGCTGATGAATAAAAAATGAAACTGTTTAAAAGTTTAATAAAAGTGTGATATTTTTCTGTATTTTTTAAAGTGTTTTCAGTTTTCTGCGGCTGCGCGGTTGGCCGCCCTTGTGCGGCTGCGCGGGTAGCTGGGCTCACGCGGAGGAGGGGGCGGGGTGGCTGAGCGCACGGGGGCGGGGTGGCTGAGCGCGCGGGGGCGTACGGCTGAGCACGCGGGGGCGGGGTGGCTGAGCGCATGGGGGCGGGGTGGTTGAGGGGGCAGGGGGGGTGCAGCTGAGCGGACGGGGGCGGGGCGGCGCTCGCTGAGCTCACAGGACAGGCGCATTTGCGCCGATGCGTGTGGCAGGGAAAGAGCTGAGTTTGGGGACCTCAGCCACTCGCCCGAGGGGCTGAGCGGGTGGCCGTGCCGGCGCGGAGATGTGGCTCCGCTCGGTGCTTGGCTGCCCGCCCGCGCGGCTCAGCGGCTGTTTAAAGGCAACCCGGATCCGTTGGGAATGCTCACAAAATGACCACACTATTGTTCCTGTCTTTTTCGGCTTGTAAATAAAACTTGCAGGGAACCGTGCCACAGCTATCGTCTGTGTCTTTTTTCACTTGGAAACAATGTCTCCGAGGTTGGCAGTAAGCCAGTAAACCCCGGCAATACGCGATTGTGTTACTAAATGACGACTTTGTGAAAGTTCGCTGCGAACTAAAGTGCGGCTAATATTCCGGGTGCGGCTAATCTATTAACAAAGGCAACAATGTTGCCAACACACCAGCAGTGCGGCTTATATTCCGTGCGGCTTGTATTCGTGAATTTACTGTACTTATTCCATTACTTTTTAAGTACTACCTGCCTGGCTAGGTGATGTAAACTAAAGAGTAGCATTCATGAAAGTCAAGAGATCTGCATGTTGATCTGGACAAATAGTTACAAATCTCCACATATTTAATATTAATGTATAGCAATGTAAAATATATAGTATTACGTTTTAGGTACTAAATAAGCCAAAAATAGTTCCCATATTACAACATAATTTTGTGCCCAGTGCCATGATTCAGTGTTCTGAAAACAAGGCATGCAAATTAGTGTCTCACACTCCAGTCTGATAAAAAAGAAATATTTTCTATAAAAATAGAAGTCTAGACTATACAAGATTAAACTGATAAAAAATATGAAAAAAATCCCAACAATAACACGACCTGCTGATCAAAAACTGATGACAGAGCAAACTGTGGAGAGTTAGGGACTGCGTGCGGAAGATATTGGGCTGTACGGTCAGACAGGATCCCTCCCCTCTGCACTCAGACCTCTGCTCCGCAGCTGGCCACGCCCAGCTAGATGTGAGCAGAAGGAAATGACACTGACCACCCAAGCTATAAAACCCCTGTAACCCTTCAATAAATGCCATTTGCTGTCCACCACATTGGTGTCTGGGAGCATAGGGGCCGAGTGGCCCGGGGGTAGGGCTGCCATGCCGGGCTTGGACCAGGTCGCCACACTGAGAAGGCAACAAGTGGTGCTGAAACCCAAGACATGATTGCTGTCCAAGTTTCAGGGGTCGCCTGGATGAGGAACCAGCAGCTGCATGGCTGGCCAGTACAGTGGGGGAGGACGCTCCCTGGACCAGCGAGGAAGATGGAATCTCTTGCGAAGGTCGTAAGTGGAACCCACAGGCAGTAGGGTATTTATTTTAAGCTCAAAGATTTTATTCTTGCAGTGCCAAGACTGGTTAAGATAGGGGTTATAGATCGCCCAGTTGATGTACTTCATCTGGATGTATGGGAAAAGTGCACTAGAGCCCTGGCTGAGGAAATGATGTCCTCAGGCTCAGGAAAAATCCTCAAATCATGGGGCAAGGTTATATGGGCTCTGCAAAAAGCTTGGCAAGAGCAAGAGACCTGGACGGCTGCGTGAACTTGTTTATTAGCCATGCCGCGGCTGGGGGTCGGAGCAGCAACACAAACCGTGGAGGAGTTTGACCAGACTGAGCGCGTGGAGGCGCTGACAACGGAACTCCCTCCGTGATCCCTGGGGCTGGACTCGCCACTGGAGGGAGGGGAGCAAGCGCGGGTGTTTTGGCAGGGGCTTGCGGAGGAGGTGCGGAACGCCGCTATAATATCAGAACCCGAAGCGGCTGCAAAAATGCGGCAGCTGCACATGTTCAAAAATGGCGCCGAACCACGTAAAGGAGGGCGGAGTGGTGCCGCGGCGGGTGGAAATGCAGAAGGCTCGCTGAACGGCGCAAGCGTGGGCAAGCGGAGAGGAGGAGTGGCCCCCGAGGAGGAACTTAAGACCAATCAAAGCACTAGTTTTAAATCATGTCCTTATTGGGCAAGAAACTCCCCCAGCAGGAGGCGGGGAGAGCCCAGGGGAAGGGAATGGCCCGACCCCCGGAGGAAGGGGTGGGGTTGGAGCCCGAGAAAAAGGCTCAGCAGCCCGGAAACACCCAGCCAGTCGACATTCGGCTTGGACTGTGACTCGAGCTGGGACGGGTGACTTGAAAGGTGGTCAGAGGACGATTCCGACACCGACTCAGGCTTTAACAAAAAGGGAACAACGGCACATAAGATCACTAGCTGCAGTGCTCCTATGTGGGTTAAGGGGATATCAGAGAAAGATAGAACCCCGCTTACAGATTGGCAAAAAATTAAAATAGCTCTCTCTGACTGGGCTCCGTCAGCCACATTGGTGTTCCCGGTTTGTGTGGGAGGGGCAGGCGGAAATCAAAGAACTTACTCGCCGGTAAGCCCAAAAGACGCACAGGCAATTGTTACAGCGGTTGCGGACAGGACGATTAATTCTGCCATGGTTTCCACACTCATTGACAGCGATTTTGGAGGCGATGATATGCTTCCCTTTGATATCAAACAGACTTGCAGGCTGATTTTTGATGGGGGGGGGATGATAATTTTTAAACAAGAATGGGAGGAAAATTGTGTAAAGCAGCTAGCCCTAGTGACAGGGGCAGACCATCCACTGCATGGCTCCAGCATACAGAGGCTAATGGGCACAGACCCAACTATGCTTTGTATCAAAAGCCAAAGGTGGATCAATTTCAAAAGACAGTAGCACAGAGGGACATTCAAAACATCCAAGAAAAGAACACAAGCTATCCTGCTGATATTACGTAGTCAGAAGTAACTCCAGCTCCATTGGACCCAGCATTCATGGAGACAGGAAAATTTCTCCCCAGGAAATAAACTCTTAAACACTAACCTTTCATTAAGCTGTGAAGGAGAAAAACACAAAGATATAGATAGAGAATGTTTGCAACCAAGTATCGTTTTCAAACAGCCCCAATCACACAAAAAGCCACCATCTCAAGGAACATGTGGGACTCAAACACCTACACAAATTAGAATGTAGGCAAAACCCTTAAAAAATATCCACCCAGTAAAAATAAAAACTGGAAAACTTAAAGACACTAATCCATGTGATATTTGCCCTCAGGAAAGTTCAAAAACTGCTTTACCCATCTCAAAACTAAATGTGTCAAAGCCTATATATTTTGCAAACCTTACTAAGTTAATATTTGCCTTGTTAACTTGTTCTCTTGCAGTTGCTAAAAACGTGTTTTGTCAATGCAGCAAATACATGTTAATGTCTCTTAAGAATGCATTGAAGTTGGCACCACAATGTCTGTCAATGTTGTTTGTATACATTGCACTAGCAGTATATATTATTAGCCATCCAGAAAAACTTTAAGATGTTACTTCCTTTAACATTATAAGTTTAATGAATCAAAATTATGTGAATTGGTTTAGTGGAAAATATTTCACAGTCAAATTAAACTTGCATAGTTTTCTGCCACTTTTTAAAATTGAGTAAAAGTTTAGTTCAAGAATATAATAGAAAAATATTTTACCTAGTCCAATGTTCCAACCCTGGCCACGTTGGAATATTAGCTAAACAAAAGAATGTTTACTATCAAAACCTTCTCAGTCTATTTCAATTGTGACCAGATTGGAACTGACTTACAAAGGGAGAAAATTATAAAAGTCAGATATTTCTGAGTTAGAATTGAATTGGACTGGTTGATTTAGCCTAGTGGAAGCTAAAATCTTTTCCTTTGAGATAAACATGAAGAATCTTATCCAGAGAAGATTCTCCTAAGTTATCATGTAAAAGGAAAATTCTTGAACAATATTAAACACTAAAGTAGAATTGTAAAATATCAACAATTATAATTTTCACCAAACTAAGGTAACTCAAAATGCATGTTTTCCTCTGTTGTAATTAAAAAAAAAAAAACACAAAAAAAAAAACCACAAAAAAAACCCCAAAAAACCCAGGGGCTGGAGAAAGGAGAAAGGCAGGAAACTTGCCCAGAGGCACTGGGCCACCCAAGCACTAGAGAAAGACCCACTGGTTATAATAAAAGATGAACTAGGGGAGTGGGAACAAGGTTGGAGACTAGTGCTCACGGGGCGGGGGTGTGCGGCTGTCAAAAAAGATGGGGAAATTATATGGTGTCCACTCAAATCTATCAAACCAGACCTTCAGAGTGGAACTCATGAGAATTGTGAGACTTTATTTGCAGGACTGGATCATCGGACACCCCCGCAACCCGTATGCTCCACTACCTGAAAAGAGAGAGAGACCACCGAGCAACCCAGCATCACCTGAGAAGCCTGCACCATCAAAATCAAAGCAACAACGGTATTTCTGTGTGATCTTGTTTCTAGGGCTAGTAGGCGGAGGACAGGCAGACACAAAGCACTACCCTCACCAGCCATTCAGGTGGGTCCTACGCCATCTCTCAGGTGAGAGGGTCATCAAAGAAATTGTTACACCCGACACCCCATCTTTCGAGTTCAGGTTAAGAGACATTTTTCCCTCGCATACAGGGCACCCCAAATTTGAGGAGACGACATTATTTCAGACCTACTGGTGCCCTGCTTCCAACCCAGGAAAAAGTTACTGTAATTACTCCCCACGGCTGTCATGAACCAGGATTTGATATGGATGGGTTCGTGATCTCACCCCAAGACAGGAGACAGCACACCTGCACGGGCTACATAATGACAATCCTGCAGCCGACCCATGATGGCTAGGCCACGGGCAAAGTGTGGACAGTGTTTGTTCATATCACTCGCAGCATCTGGGCGAACATACAAATTATCAGGTTCCCACCTCCAATACCCCAGTCAGTCGGACCCAATCCAGTTCTTGCAGTGGGTAGGCCTAGGGAGGACATCACAGCTAACGTCAGTTCTAGGCGCAAGACACAGATGTTGAAATCTACCTCCTCTCCCTCCAGTCTCTTAGGCAAACCAACTCCCTTCGATCCGTTTCTAAGTGTGTTAAATGCTACCTTTTTATCGTTAAACCAATCCAACCCAAACCTCACATAATCATACTGATTATGTTATGATGCACAGCCCCCTTTTTACAAAGGTGTCACCCTCAGTATCCCATTCAACTTTGCAAAGGCAGACAATCCACACCAATGCAGATGGGACACCCCCCGGAGGGGCATTACCCTAAGTCAGGTCACAGGCCAAGGCACGTGCTTTGGCAATGCAACCTTGGCAAAGCGGATGGGCAATATCTGCACGGAATTCATCAGACTTAAGGGAGGGAAGTTCCAGTGGGTGATCCCAGCTGCATCGGGAATGTGGGTCTGCCAGTAATCCGGAGTAAGCCCGTGTGTACTCCTTGACAAATTCGATCATTCTGCCAACTTTTGTGTCCAAGTTTTAATCGTTCCCAGAGTCCTGTATCACCAGGAAGAAGAAATGTACTGCTTGTTCGAAGAACCCTACCGGCTCCACGGACAAGAAGTGATGACAGGCATCACCATCGCAATGCTCCTTGGTTTAGGAGCTACCGGCGCTGCCACAGGTGTCTCGGCCCTTGCAACACAACATCAAGGACTGTCCCAACTGCAAATGACCATTGATGAGGACTTGCAAAGGATCAAGAAGTCCATTTCTTCCCTAGAAAAATCCCTTTCTTCACTCTCGGAGGTCGTCCTCCAAAACAGGTGAGGACTGGACCTTTTGTTCATGCAGCAAGACCTTTTGTTCATGCAGCAAGTAGGCCTGTGTGCCGCCTTGAAAGAGGAATGCTGCTTCTATGCGGACCACACCGGAGTCGTTAGAGACTCCATGACCGAACTGAGAGACAGACTGAACCAAAGAAAAATAGACAGAGAAGCTCAACAGGGTTGGTTCGAGTCATGGTTCAATCGGTCCCCATGGCACACCACCCTAGTTTCTACCCTAATAGGCCCTCTCACTATAATCCTACTAACTCTAATCTTCGGGCCTTGCATATTAAACAAATTGGTATCGTTCGTTAAGAGGCGTTTAGAAAAAGTTAACATTATGTTTGTAGAACGCCGACAATTACTTTGAGGCTTGCCTGTTACTAATATGTTTACAATTTTATACTAATTTTACTAACCTTTGTAGCTTTATAACGTCTACATTTTATACGTTTTTTACTAATCATGAGGGAGGGGGGAAATGCGGAGAGTTAGGGACTGCGTGCGGAAGATATCGGGCTGTACGGTCAGACAGGACCCCTCCCCTCTGCACTCAGACCTCTGCTCCGCAGCTGGCTGCACCCAGCTGGATGTGAACAGAAGGAAATGACACTGACTGCCCAAGCTATAAAAACCCCTGTAACCCTTCAATAAACGCCATTTGCTGTCCACCACATTGGTGTCCGGGAGCATATGGACCGAGTGGCCTGGGGGTAGGGCTGCCATGCCGGGCTTGGACCAGGTCGCCATGCCAAGAAGGCAACAGCAAACCTTCAAAATTACATTGAAATAATACTAACACTGTACTAATACTAATTCTAATACTAATACTAATACTAATACTAATACTAATACTAATACTAATACTAATACTAATACTAATACTAATAATTTTTAGGCATAAAGAATGACAAATAATTGGGGAAAAGAAAGAAAGGAGAAAAGACAGCATGCTTTTTGCATTTTGTACTGGTTTGTATATTGAAAATAGAATCACAGCTACCGAAAATATCTACCAACAAAAACATATCAAACCAAGAGAATTTTTTTTCCTTGTAAATTCAGTAGTGAAAGATATTACTTACTTGATGCATGTTTTTATTTGTTCTCAAGGTACTGTCTCTTTTTAAAGCACATTTTTGCCTAGCCTTGGAAAGTTCTTGTTATTTCTTAACTAGTCTCTGTCTGTGTTTCCTCCAACAAACTACATATAAAAATGATTGTGTAATTTATTATGTTTTCCAACTGAATAGTTGGACAAAAAAATACTGAATTTTAATCCTGAGAACTGTCATTTTATCTTTCTTTAGTTTCTCTTATTGTAAAAATAAAAGAGGCACCTAGATACATCCTGTTGCAGCTGAAATCAGCTTTTCTTATTCAGAAGTGCTACTGAATAAATAAAGCTTTCCACAGCATTACAGAAATACTGTTATTCATTTCTCTTTATGGAATAAGAAATGTGCAGTTTCACTGGTGTGTCTTCAAATTCCTTGTAGCTACAGGCAGACAAAACAGCACTACTGCTTTAGAACTCAACTGTTTTCCTTAGATATCTTCTAGTTGTTACTTTTGATAGTCAAAGGTTTATCGTTTGGTATTGGAGTGTACATTTTGGTGCTACCAGTTCGATTTCATTCAAGGGTTATGTACACTCTCCTCAACTTGATAGAATGGTCTAAAAATCATAGCGTTTTCAGCTCTCAAATGCTGAAATTTATTTTCCAGAAATATCTAGGAAAGGCTGGATTTGCATACAAAAGCATATGTAAAATGTATGAGGAATTTAAATGCCTTAACACATCTTTCATAATGAACATTAATACCATTCTCGAGGTTGAGGTGATGCAAAACTTAGTTTAGTTTATGGCCAATCAAAATCAGAGTAGGATAACAAGAAATAAGAATTAATCTAAACTCTCCTTCTTCCCACCTCTCTCTTCTTCCTGGGCTCAACTTCACTCACAATTTCTCTACCTCCTCTCCTGATCCAATGGCACAAGGGGATGGGGAATGGTGTGGTCATTTTATAAATCTGTTTCTCTGCCATTTTCTCCTCTTCAGGATCTTTCCCTGCTCCAGTGTGAGGTTCCACCCTCAGGACAACATTCTTCATTAACTTATCCTTCCAATGACCCACATTTCTTTATAAACTTTCTTCATGGATCCTTTCCATGTTAGATAGTCGTTAAGGAACTAATTGCTCCGGTGGATATCTGATCCATCATGGAATTCAGTGGGCTGGAGTGGCACAGCCCACCTCACCATGGTCTTCATCTCAGGCTGCACAGGAATCTCCAGTCCAGCATCTGGAACACCTCCTCCACCCCACTTCTGCACTGACCTTGATGTCTGCAGAGATGTTGCTCTCACATGTTCTCACTCCTTTCTCTCAGCTGCTGCTACTCAGTGCTTTAAATTCCTGTTAAATATCTTATTACAGAGGCACTGCCATTGCTGCTGATGGACTTACCCTGTCCAGAAGTAGTCCATCCTGTAGCTGCTTAGAATTCTCTGTGTTATGCAGGGGGCCACTCTGGCATCTTCTCCCATAATACATCCCTGTAGCATCCCACTACCAAAACAATGCCACACAAACACAATGCAAGCTGTTAGGATATTTTGGGAATGCACAACAAAACATTATCTATGATTATTTTCATAAAGTCTCCCAGAGTAAGAGCACCCAAGGTAATTTCATATCCTGAGGCATGGAACTAGTGAAGTACGCTTCATTCAGTATGTTTTTCAAGGAAGATGGTTGTGCTTAAGACAAAGAGCTCAGCACAGTTGCATGATATTTCTCAAAACTCTTCCCATGGGATTTCTTAGATACCACTTCTTACAGTGAGCATGGGAAATGATGAAATATAGGAATACAAGGAAAGATCATAGACCTGAGTGTCCAATTATTGTTCTTCTGAAGCATAATTTTGGACAAAACCATTCTTGGAAATAGCCTTTACAAATGTGAAGTTGAATTTCTCTCTTTCTACTGTAATAAATTCTAATGCTAGTCTTGTATTTATGGTGCTTATGAGTGATCAATACAGTCGATATTGCAGAGATAATCTTAATGGGAAAGATAAGAGGAAACCAACAAAATGTTTAATATGTCTCCACATTTTGACAAGTTAGATTGGTGTAGTGGGAAACAGTCAGAGTGTTCATATGAAAACTGCCTGTGGGTTGTTTTTCTTTCCCTAAGGAAAGTGAAAGGCAGTAGCTTTCATCTTGAATATGATTTGTGATTGGTGCAATGCAAAAGAGTGAGTGGAAAACTGTTACTGTGTCCCTGTCCCTGAGTCTTCTTGAGGAGGATTTTAACTGACAGCATTTGGAGCCACATGGGCTCTGAATGGATGACAGAGAAAAGAGACAAATATTATAAAATTATGTTCAAGAATTAGCTCCAGTATTAAGGAGGTATTAGCAAGACAATTTAGATTATTAAAATGTTAAAAGATAAATTGCATTAACAACGGATTCTGAACTCCTCATGTATCCTATGTTTTCTTTCATCCATAGCTTGGCAGTCTTTTCCCATTGAAATTCTATTATTTTTTATTTGTCCCACCTTAATTTTAGGCAGTCACTTGGATAAGTCAGCCCTTCCATTGACTAAAAAGAAAAAAATCCTCCAGAGAGAAATTTTAACTACCCTTAATTTCTTTTGCCTAATTCTCTTCAGACCCACTCACACTATAAGTCATGATTTTATTTTTCTTTGAAAGTTAACCTAGGTCTAGGCTGACACAAAGGGCAAAGGACTAAAAAACGCCAAAAGAAACAAAATACTCCTCTTAGAAGGACTTTACCAGCATTCCCAAGTTTCATTTGCAAGATAGGTGTTTTCTGTATGTGCAATAAAGGTTATACTCCCAACTTTCACCTGAGGATCTCTCAACCTCTGAACAGAGATGGGTCCCTTCCTCTGGTGTTATATTCATCTTAAGTGAAATGTTAATTTGAAAGATTCAAAACTGTTGAGATTTATAGCAATTTCTTCTATAATTTTTTTACAATTTCCACTATATTCTGGTGAATTTCTTCTTTCTCCTGAAAAAAAATGGCTCCAGCACTTCCTTTTAGCTTTATGTTTCCCAGTTACAGAAAGAGTTACCACAGCCAGAATTCTTGATACACATGCATATTGCACCCACTCCTCTTCCTTATTAAAAAAAATGTTTGAAAAATTTCATTCAAGTATTACGTGGAAGATATTCTGCAGAATTAGCTGCAAATCCTTGTGCAGGTATAGCACAAACTGACAAGAGAAAAAATAACTGGAGTAGGCGCAAACATTTCACTTTCTGAAATCTTTTAAAAAATAAACTGTTGGAAAAAGAGGGTTTGATTGTCCTGCATTAAAAAAAAATAAACAAGACAAAAAAACCCAAAAAACCCCAAAAAACCCCCCAAAAAACCAAAAATGAACCCAAAACAAAACAAAAGCCAAACAAATAAACAAAAACAAAACAAAAAAAATGCAATCTGGGGACAGGATCTCTAATTTTCATGTGATTGCAGTTGCCAGAAGCCTTATAGCTGAGGAGATAAAGTATTAAAAATAATCTATCAGATCTGTATATGCGGGGGAAGAGAAACATCATTGGGGAAGGCAGATGGGTCAAATTTCTGCTCCAACTGCTGAACATTTATTCTCTTAAAGGATTTAATCTGATTCTTAACAGGTAGGTCCTTCTTCCTGAAGGGCAGTTGATTCCACTTTTAAATAAGGTGTTTATTAGGAATCAGTTTGAACAAACAATAAAAAATTTCACCATTCAATTTTTTATTTTTCTTTTGAGGCAGTTGTCCTGCAACTTTTTTCAATTAAAATGGTAGAGAAGAAGAAACAAAGAAGAGTAATTGAGAAGAATATTATTTCTTCAAAAGGGTATTTTAATGAAAGTATGCCAGTGTCATCTGTCAGTGCAACTTTCCCTGTCCTTTTGTCACACTGGTCTCCCATCACACCTGGTTTTCTGTTTTCACTTAACTTTCCTCAGAAACATGAGCTTTCCCTCATCAGCTGCACTGATTTGTGTGCTACATCACAGAAAAGAGCAAGATAGTGGTTGGGACAAAGTAACTGCTGGTGTAGTTCCCTGATGTCTTGCTTTGAGGGCAAGACCCTGCTAAGAAGCAGTTGAACCTCTGGAACTGTCACACTACACAGAAGCTTCTCTGATTTATTTAATCTTTATAAGCCAACTGGAATCCCAGCAGACAAGTCACCAGTTTATTTTGCTAAGGTCTGAGAACACTTGGTGATGTAGCATGAGGACAGAAGAAAGAAAGCGGTGATAATTTCGTGACATTTTCAGAACTTTGACAAATATGATTGAGAGTTTATGTAAGAGAGGAGAGGTCTCTAGAGTATCATAGGAGAAATTATACCCCAGAATGACCAAAAATACATGATGAATGCAGGGTCAGCAATGCTGAAGAAAGAGTTGATTTGGAAATTATACTTGAGCTGTTTTCTGCATCTTGGAATGCAAGTGAAATTAAGGGAGATTGCATAAATCTCAGGCGAAAAGCAAAGAAAGCTACAGAGCAGACTGGAGGCTTCCTTGTTTGAAAGCTCTGGAATACTTTTAATAACTCTGGTACTTCAGAGCAGAGAATTTGGTTGATGTTTCAAGCAGATTAAGAAGGGCACAGTTTTTTGAAAGGTTAATTGCTTTTGTGGCTCACTGAGGAAGTGAGATTTGATTCTTGCTCTGAGAGATATTTCAAAAATAATTGACTAAGTTAAAGCCAAGATTTTCATATGCAGTGAGGAAGTTTCCTATTTGCACTCCACAGAAGCAAAAAGGAACAGTGATTTCATTTTGTGTAATCGCAGGAAAATACTTAAAAAAATTCTTTTATTACAGTTGAACTAGAATTGCAAAGGTATGACTTTTTGTTATATGAGTAACAGAAAGAAAGTCGATTACAGATATTTTAATTACAGTAATTTCATGGTTTTAAGGCGCACCCTTTTGACTAAAATTTTTGGCTGAACCCGGAAGTGCGCCTTATAGTCTGGTGCGCCTTATATATGGACAAAGTTTGGAAATTTGCCAACGGGAAAGTGTGAGCCGTGAGCCGCAGGGGGAGCCGGCAGGACCGCAGCTGCTGGGCAGAGGCGGGGCTGCGGAGCCGCGGTTGCCAGGTGCAGGCTAGCACAGGGGCCCGTGGCACCGCGGCTGCCAGGTGCAGGGGGTTCTGCGGTGCAGTGGCTGCCAGATGGAGGCGGTGCCTTGGCCAGCAACCGTGCAGGGGGAGCTGGTGGTGGAAAGGTCTGCAAAAAAAAAGAAGTGTGTCTTATAGTCTGGTGTGCCTTATATATCGGCAAAAGTTCGGAAATTTGCCGACACCCGTAGTTGCGCCTTATAATCCAGTGCGACTTATAGTCATGAAATTACTGTAACCTGACTTGTTGTTTTTAAAGCCTATCAGCAATCTGTTTGTATTTACTTAATCCAATTATAACTACAGAAGGAAAAGGGTAATGATAATGCTTGAAGCCATGCACTAAATCTACAAGAGGGGAATGGGCTCAGGGCCCTGATATCAGTTAAGGAAAATATGCAGAATTAAACCTATTAAGATATAATAAAAGGGAATAAAAGTGTTTAATACAAACAAAATTATTTTTGTTAATACTAAGCATCTCCTTTTCCAATGGGTCCAACAGTGACAGTCTTGACTGCTGGACAGTTTTTGTACAGATGAGGGAAAATAGTTGATAGGCAATTCTGATGTTTATATCATGACTCACTGGATCATAGAAATATCCCAAAATTTGCTTACAGTGTTGGGAAAAAGCAGTAAATCAAGTATAAATTTTTGCAGGAGTAAAAAAGCATGAAATAATTAAAAAATAATTACTGGACAGTTTCCTTGGATTTGGACCTGCGATTTAAGAATTATTTCAGTCAAAACCTTGAATTGAAAAGGCTATGTCAAGTTAAGCAGGGTCAATAAACCATCAATGAAGTGTATGTACTTGTTTTATTACTCTTTTCAATTAATTGGTAGCTAATTACCAAACTATCTCCGTCTGCAAGAAAGGTAAAAGAAAATCTGTCTGAATAGTAATCTGGATAAAACTGAGAACTTTTTCTTCCAAAGTCTGTGACTTGTTTGTACCTTATAATTTTTATCACCACTTCACATGTTACTGGAATTTATTTTGCTATGAAAAACTCTTGGTCCTTTTACTATTTGCAAGAAGTGATTAGAAGTATTCATCACTGGAAGTGAATTTTAGTTGAGGTTTTTGGAGCATAGAAATAGACATCTGCCCTTGTTGGGATCAGCATCATACTTCTAAGTTCAGTAATTTCACGATTACAAGTTGCACCGATTATAAGTTGCACTTCTGGGGTGTCAGTAACGTTTCGTTTTTCCTCCATAAATAAGCAGCACTAGATTGTAAGCTGCACTTTTGTTCACAGCAAGGATCTGTGTGCAACTTTCACAAAGTTGGCAATTAGTAATCGAATGGCAGGATCGCAGAGTTTACTGGCTCGGCCCTGCTCGCCGCAGCCACCAGGAAGCTGCACTTGTCGGGGCTGGGAAGCACCTCTGCGCTTGTGGGGGGCACTGCCGTGCTTATCGGGGCTGGGCAGCGCCTCCGCGCTTGCAGACTCTCACTTCCGGGTTTGGAAATTTCCTAAATTTGTTAATATTTTAGCTGCTCCTAAGTGTACGCCACACTTCTGGGTTGGGAGCTAAATTTTGGTCAAAATGGTGCGGCTTATAAGTGTGAAATTGCTGTAATTCCCTTCAGCAAATAGTGGTATTTAAACATTTAAGTTGAATATTTGACAACCACAAAAAAGTTTCCAGTAAATTAACAGTCTAAAAGAAAATACAGATTTTCTTCAGTGTTTAAATGGACAACGTCCTGGTTTAAGGGACAGTATTACCAGAAAAAGAAGAAGGCGAGAGTTTTTTCCCAAAATGGATAGTGAAAAAATTCCCTCCCTCCCAGTTTACTATAATTTGTAAATTCAGGAATTCTCAGGCAAAAGATATGGGTTTTGGAATAACAGTTCTTTACTGATATATTTACAAGATAAACAAGAACAACATCAGCTATAAACAGATCCGTGACAAAACAGAATGAAACTCAGTCTCAGTCCTTTTGTCCGGTCAGGCCACACGGTCTCCGTGGAGTGGGGGCGGAGTGGCTTTTTTTTTTTTTCCTCAGTTGCGGGAACTGCAGGAGCAGGCAGGCGGCCATGGCAAGGCTGTCCCAGGTGGGAGACGGGTGAAGGAAAAGAAACCTCCTCACACCATTTGCGTCCCGGTTCTCAGCGCTGTTCTCAGAAGCAGGAAGTTGTAGCAGTGTCGGAGTGCAGGGCCTGGTCACACCACGAAGCAAGAAAGAAGTTCTCTCCTCAGCGTTCGGGCTGGCCAGCATGCAAACATGTGTCCCCTTGCAAGGACAAGGCAACTCCCAGCCATTCATCCCCACCCTCTCCTTTGTCTTAAGTAATCAAAGGCCAAGGGAGTTGCCAGGTTACCTTTAACATGTTAATGGGAAAAATTTCTCCACTGATGGAGAGTAAAAAAACTCCCCCAACCCCCAACAGACAATCAAATTAATATTGTATGCATTAAGAAACTCTTGTGTTACAGTGGTTAAAGCAATGGTCCACATCAGTATTTAAATTACAGCTTTGAACAGTGAAAGGATGATGAAGTCAAATTATTCCTGCTTATGTGGTACAGTATTTTTAAAGAAAATATATTCCTTCAGCTTTATGGATAAGGCCATTGAGATTACAGCAATTTCACGACTATAAGGTGCACCCTTTTGACTAAAATTCTGGCCCAAACCCGGAAGTGCACCTTATAGTCTGGTGCGTCTTATATAATGTACAAAGTTGCGAAATTTTCCAACACGGAAGTGTGAACCCACAACAGTCCCCAGTCAAGCAGAGCCCGCCCGGCGGCGACATCGGGGCAGCATCGGGCTGAGGCGAGCCTGGTGGCATTGGGGCAGCACCGGCACGGTGGGAAAGCTGGTGGTGGCGGAGCAACCCGGGTGTGGGGGGTAAAGCCCGGCGGCACCACCCTGGCAGGGGGGGAAATCTGGCGGCATCGGGGCAGCGGCAGGGTGGGGCGAGCTCGCCGACATCGGAGCACCCAGAGCGCAGGGGCAGCGCGAGGCTCGGGGCGTGGGGCTGTTGGAGCACTGGGGGGCATGGGGAGGGAGGGAGCGGGCTGCTGCAGAAGCTGCGAGCCACGGCAGTGGGCCCGAAGCGCCACTGGCCCCCGCCACACCTGCGACCCCGAAAGCGCCGCCGGCCCCGAAAGCACCACCACCACGACCCCAAAAGTGCCGCCGGCCCTGAAAGCGCCACTGCCACAGCTCAGAAAGAACTACCGACCCCCACTGTGGCCGTGGCCCTGAAAGCGCTGCCAACCTGGCCCAGAAAGCGCCACTGGCCCGGCCCCGAAAGCACAGTAGGTCCCGAAAGCGCTGCGACCATGGCCCCAAAAGCGCAGCCGCCGTGGCCCTGAAAGCACCGTCAGTCCCGAAAGCGCCGCCACTGCGGCCCCAAAAAGCGCCACCGACTGCCACTGTGGCCGCAGCCCTGAAAGCGCCGCTGGCCCCCACTGTGGCCCCGAGCTGCCCCAACTGCCGCCACCCCGAGCCCTGCCTCGCCAACCAGCACAGGGGGCGGACAGGAGTGCCGGGCCCCGTGCACGGGGAGGATGCTTGGGGCTGTGTTTAAAGTCTACACCAATCTGTGAAAAATGTTTGCAAATTAGGCACCGGCCAGTAAATGCCACAATTGCGGAATTCGGCTACTAATTAGTTGTTTTGTTGCACGTGGCACAGATCTTTGCAGCAAAAAAAAAGTGCGCCTTATATCTGGTGCACCTTATATGATTTATAAAGTTGTGAAATTTACCGACTCCCGGGGTGTGCGCCTTATAGTCCGGTGCGCCTTATGGTCATGAAATTACTGTAAACCATAGATGATGGGCACAAAAGAAAGAAAGTTATTAAGGCGGTGTTACACAAATCAGCTTGAACAAACTTTATAGCTGTTAGAGAGTGTGACAGACATAATTGCTCCACAACAAAATAATGCATCACATAAGATATATAAACCTCCAAGCATAATTTAATTTACGTGCTTGTTGAGATATTTACTTCCTGTAGAATATAGAAGAAAGACTGCTGAAAGATAATTTGGGAGATAAAAATTATTCTTCTGTTATGTTTTCATATTTGAACTAATATTTCCTCAGACATAAAGACAAAAATAGTTTTTTTTAGCAGCACTCTGACTTGTTGAATGGATAGAATAATTAAAAATAGAATGATATTCTTCTCTCCCATTTTAATTGCAAAATATTATCTACTAACTATGATGCCGTACAGACAAAAATTAATAATAATAATAAAATAATTCATATATTTTATCACTGAGGTCCAGCATACATATTCTCAGGTAAACCACATCCATAACTTACTCAGAGGCATTTAATTGTTTGATTAATCAATTAGACTAATAGTTAAAATAAAGCCTAACTAGGAAAACAGTATGCAAACCTTGAGCAGCCCAAGAATAAATTTTAAGAAACATACAAATAAATTTAGTATGTGCTCACGTATGCATTGATAATTTCTGGACGTCAATTTTATTCATAAGAGAAAATTTCTGTGCTATTTGGATGCTGAAATGTAGATTTTGTTTGGAGGTTTGGTAGCTTTTGTTGGATTTGGGATTTCTTTGTTTTTTTCTTTTTTTTATGGTTGGTGTTGCATCAAGGAGCTGTAGTAGGTTAAACTGAAATTTCTTTCCACTATGTAAATCTTCATATTTTTAAGAGATATTGTCTATATCTGTATACAACTACTTTTGCATTGTTAAACACGTGGTGAAACTCAGTAATTTTTACTGTCACCTTATATATGGGTAGAGATACAAAACTGATCTTCTCCTCACAGCTTGTTAAGTAACCATAGACATGGTGGGCATCCTCAGGCTCAGGAATCCTGAGAAAGACTCAGGGAACTAAGAGACTGGGCTCTAAATGTAGACAGAGTCAATACCTTTCAAAGAGAAATGAAGCATTACTTTGCTGCTTCTTCAGGTATCCACATGTAAATTCTATGCTATTTATTACCTTGCAAAGGTTTTTCCTAGGCTAGAGTTATTTCTGAAAGAAAAAAAAGTGTGTGAGTTTGCTATAGTTATCATATTGTTGACAGGAAAGTAGTTATTTAATATGACTTTGCAGAAGAGTAGTATTCATGAGCATAGTATGAAAACTCTCAAGCAGCCATTTCTTAATCATATTATGGTGCCATAGTTAGAAAATATATAAAATAGATAAAGATAGTTTAATATATTAACCAGAATGATTTTATTAATTCCATGACACAATTTAGACAAAAAATATTAGTCCTTTTCTTAGGATTTTATAGCGAAACATGTGCAACATAGGAATTTCTATTTCATTACAATTTCTATTAGGAAATTGTAACTTAATATTTCCCTTATTAGCAAGCTCCCCAGACATAGCAATGCAACAACATAGTAGCAAAAGTCATGTCTTACTTTCCTTGTTAACTAAAAAGAAGGTCACCTTAACCTTTCTTGATAATAGGATAACTAAGGTGGACCGCAGCACAACTCACATGCCCTGGCACAGAAAATGCAAGTATGAAATTGCATGAGCTTGGTTGGCAGAGGGAATGGGAAATTTTGGGCATTGGAATAGATGAGCTGAGTCTTTAGGCAGTGAGCAAACAGCTGTACTTGTTATATAACAAACTTCTGTGTGTGTGTAGTGCTAAGAGATGGGCTGGAAGACACTTGAGAATATAAAGAGAACAACCATTCTGTCTTGGCATTATTGTTACATTCATATTTGAAGCAGGACCCTGCTATATTCAAAAGTGGAAGGAAAAAAGATCCATGAAGAAAATTTCAAGAAAATAATATTTTTAACATACTGTCTGAAATGCTTTCAATAGATATCAACAGAATATTGGTATCTATAAAGTGCTGACACAATTTTAAAAATTTCAACTAAGAAAAAACAAGCATTTTCCAGATTTACACTGATTTCCAGAAGATGTAAATGGCAAATATTTTTTTTTTTTAAATTGTGCAATTCTATGATCAAAAGGTTTCTATAGAATACATATGATTTCCCAAGATCTCATGCATCATATTCGGAGGCAAAATTGAATCAATTATAGCTTAATTGAATGTCTAGTTTTTGCTGAGCATGAATTTCAGTACTGTTGAGAAGAAAAACTGTTGCAATTACAGAAGTCTAAAAATTGAAAACTGACATTGACTTCTTTCTTCTTCTCATTTTCCTCTTTTCTGTAAATACCAGAAGTGCTTATTTTTCTTAATTTTGTGAACACTTTGATACAAAAATTTAAAGTGTTGTATTGTGTGAGTTGTATAAAACTGATATGCAGTTTCCAAATAGATAGATTATGTTTAGCATGTCTCAGTAATTGCAGCTTTAATAAGCCTCAGTCTGTAAAAGATAGATAAAAAGAAACTTGCAATAATATATCAAATGAACAGAGACGTAATGGAATGCTGAACTAAATAATCAAGGACATGGCAAAATAACCAAGGTAAAGCCAGAAACACAAGACACAAACAAGGCAAATTCATCAGTCTAGGTAAAGGGTAATTGCAGCCAGGAAACCCCCCCAGCTCAAAAGAAGAAGAAACTGAGCATGTGGGCTAGTTAGCATAAGAAGTGAGAGAGAATAACTTACCAAGAGAAAGTAGAACACTAATTAATGAGAGAACTATGTAAGTCATAGTCAATGAACATTAATGCCTTTGTTTGCTGAAATAGAAATAGTGAAGTTCAGATAATCGCTGTGCTGGCCTTGTGGGTTTACCAACTAGAAATGTTTTCTGCACAGAACTCTAAATAAACCAAATACCTTGACTCTCTATGTGGATTGTTCTCTTGCATACTGGATGAAAGAATTCGGTTCATGCCAAAAAGGCCATAGCAGTTTTGAGTGTTCTCAGGCAAGAAGTTTTGCAGTAAGACCAACCACTTATTTTAGTCTGAAAATGACTTTACATACAGAACAATTAATATTGGGTAATCTTCACGTGAACTTTAAAACAAGAAACTTTCAACCTGATGAAGACTGACTGACTTAAGAAAATTCTTAATTTAAAACTCAGTAAGTAATATTAGTGCAATTGCTCACAACACAGTTAACTATTTCCTAAATTATTTTTATCTTCCATGCTGATATCTTTACAATCCACAGAAACAAAATGAGAGCAACTGGGAAACTGCTGATTGGCTAGAATCACTTTGGATTTTTTTCTGTAAGGAGGCTTTTTCCCTTCAGCTGCTGTGGAGCTTTAAGGGAAAAGGGGATTCTTAGTCCAGTAATTATTTCTTTTTCATGCTGTTAATAGAGTCTAAAAAACCTGGTGTGAAGTGAAAGGGAAGACTGGGTAGAAAATGGTGCACTAGTTATCAACTAAATCTTTTATACTGCAGTATTAGATAATGTGTGCACATTTCTGGAATACATAGTAATTTTCTCAACAGGAAAAGGGGTTACTGAAGTAAAAATATGAACAGACACTGCAGGGAAACCAAAGCTTCTGACCTTGTATTTTTTTCCATTATTTTTCTGCTTTGTTGTTGACAATGACTTAGCTGGAATTAGACTTAGTCTTGTTGCTCTTCTAACCTCCACCAAACCTAAACAGCCCACAGTTCTGTCCTAAGAAAATCGGTTCTGGTTTCTGATAGCTTTTGAATGTGGAGTTGAGCATTCTTTCTGTGAATCAGTCACCACCACCAGTACACCAAAGTCTACTGAGTCATGAGAATGACTTTGCTAAAGTTTGTCTCCTGATAAAGCCCAATTGCCTTTTGCTTTGGAGAGGAATTGGAGGGTGGTAGGAAGAGAGGGGAGAAAGAAAAGTAGAGACAGTGAAGTCAAGGTGACTGAGAATAGCACTTTAAAGTAAAAAGAAGAAAAGCTTACTTTTACTCCTAAGTGCCTCTCCTTACAAACCTTTCTTTCATTTTCTTGTCTCTTCAGTTATATTTTCAAGCATCATAGGATCCTTTCCTCTCAACCCACTTCCTACCTCAGAGAGAGTGCAGTTCCCACAGGTTCTGTGTCAGACTGTTTTGGTTTTCCCTCTTCTCTTTCCCAGTAGGAACACCACAATACTTTATATAAGCAAAAGGACAATTTTTTTTGCAAAAATGCAGAAAGTTGTCTGATGAATTTTTTTCCAGATCTAGATAGATGAAGGCAGAAATACTTTAGCATCACAAAATCTGCTCATTAAAATAGGGTAGATGACTAACAAAAGCACATGACAAAAAGATAAATTAAACTCACTATGACATGTACAGGCTAAGTTGTTCTTGAGTTTGGGGATGTTAACATGAGAGCTATTTAAAACTTTTAAATTAATGAGGGACTTTTTAAAATGTAAATTCTAATATTTATGCACATGAAGGGTTATCTTTCACTGAAAAAAATTTAAAAACTCCAAACTCCAAAAAAAATTAGAGACCTATAAAACCAGGAAATTTGAAAATTTTTGGGCATACATGGGTTAGCTTTGGTAGGGCTGCTTGTAATAAAAAATGTATAGAATCTGTATAAAATCTTATTCTAACCAGCTTGCATGATCTCTATCATTTCTGAGAGTGTTCGTAGTGTCTAAAAGAAATTAAAGAAATGCTCTAGCAGCAAAATCAGTTTAACATCACATTAGCCTCTCTAATAGTTAGAGGTACTGCAATGTATCAAGGCAGTGTCGCTAATAACATCTGAATAATGAAAGTCTTCCCAAAGTCAGTGATGGAAAACTCTTATTTACATTTTTTTAAAATAAAGCATCTGTGTTCTTGTGTTTTATAGCCTACTTACTGAGGAATGTCTGCCAGCGCTTTAACCTACAAGCACATTACATTGCTAACAAGTCCAGTAATAAGTGTCAGGTTCTGAAAATTATCTTCTCATTCCTAGCTGAAGTTGGCAGATTTTATAAGCTCCTTGGTAGATTATTCTCATGAATTGGTATTGTTACTCTCTTCTTCAAGGAATAGGCAATTTTGGATTTTTGGGGGTTTTTTTTGTGAATTGTTGGTTAACTTATATTTAAAACTTGAAATTCCTTCCTCACAGATTCCAGAACTTTAGTTTTATATGAGAGCTGTTGCTATGTTTCCTTTCAAGTAAACTATTCACTAGATAATTTTTCTTCTATAAATGCAGGAGAGAGAGGTAATTCGAAAGGGATTACGTATTTAAAAAAACTACATAACTATGTATAAAATTGAAGAATTGTTTCTTTTCTATTTCAATTTGCATAATTAAAACAACTTTAAAAACTGCAGTATTTTTTCAGTATGGTAACAGCTTGAAGTATAGTTACTGATTATCAATGAAAATAGTTTAATATAGCTTTGTCTTCTAATTTTTATTCTGTGAGTGGGCAAGATGAGTGTCTAAATAGAACATAAGAGTAATTCTCAGCAAATCTGGATGATCTTTACTCAATGCCTTTTGTCATCAACTGAAAAATAGATTTATTTATTAAAAATAAAATTACTTTGAATTGGAAAGACAGTGGATTACATCTGTTCCATTTGCATTGGTTTTCAGTTCAGCAGTGAAATACAATAAAGTCTAAAGAGTATAGTAGCATAAATGTTTAGTAATAATGATTTAGATTTATATTTTTTACATTCAACAGCATTGTATTTGGTTAGGTTTTGACTGAAAAACCACAAAATGTCAGAGTAGCATTGGACTGCTTGCTGTAGAAACAACTAAATTTAGCCTTTTGTATTAACATTTGAGCATGAATGCTAATATTAAGTATAAATAGTTATATTGAAATCTGAGGAAGCTATTGCAATTTTTAAAATTTCTTCTTCCAAATTTGAAGCAATTAATAGGTAAATAATAAAGTGCTATTTGGGGCTTGTTGTTGGGGTTTTTTCTGTTTATGTTTGGAGAATGTTACAAAGAGTTAAAGTATACTGCCCTGGATGTAGGAAAAAAACTTCCAGGAAAATGTGTGGGAAGTGTTACAGTAATTTAATGAAGTTACTGAAAGACCTGCAATCTACATGTTAGCGTGGTTCTCATTTAGCATAACACAAACCATGTCCTGCAAGAATTGCTGAAGCATATGTGCCTCGTAGCATCCTATATCACTTTATATTTAGGAGATAGATGATCCTGTTCTTTTCTATTGCTCTCCCCCCAAAAAAAAGTTGTGGAACTGCAACCCTAATTGAAATGTGCTATCCAGTAGATGAAGTCCTAAATTCAGTGTTTTTCCTTGGACCAATGGGATGTAGGATAAGAAAAGATCCATGCATGTTTTACATCTCCTAAAGAGAATAATTCCTCGTCATTGAGGATAGACACCTATTCTGTGATAATACAACAGGCATGAAGATTATTGAAGCTTCAAATAAAAATAAGCACAGAGCATTCTGGCAGACACTGCATTACTTAGGAGGAGAGAATGGAGAGCCAATAAAATCCCTTCTCCCATGTGAGAATGGCACAAGGCTCAGGACTTCTGCAGCATCATCCCAGTTCCTCCTAAACAGTCACTCTGTGACCATCTTTTCAAATCTTGTCGGATCAACATGCCCCACACCAAGGCAGGTATTTTTAAGAGTATTTTACTCTTAAAAATGGTGATAGCAGACAAAATTAGCCATCTGCATTCTGTAGGACTAGTACACCAGAGACCTAGAAAAGGAGAAAGCAGATGGCTCAGAAAAATATATACGGGGGTGGGGGGGAAGGTGAAAGAACTATAATAGGTGGATGAGTGAAGAAATAGTGTCAGCTAGATGTTAAGATACTAGATTTCAGTAAGAATAATGGGATTAAGAATGGTATCATAAAATGAATAAGCAAGGAAAGGATACTTTAGAGCTGACTGACATCCTTCATGAATAAGAAGGATAAGGCAAAAAGAGTAGTATTAGGAAACAATAATTTAGCAAATCAGTTAATTAACTGTATTTTTTTAGATAAGATTATTTTTTTATATTTTACTTATGGTGAAGGAAAACAGTTACAAAAAGGAAGTTAAGTTGCTTAGACTTAAACGTATGGAAAAAGTGTGTGATAATGGCTGAAGGGCAGCTCCCCATTCCTCAAAAATTTCTGAGCTATCATTTTTCCCCTTCTTACATGGTATTAAGGAATTAACTTTTGAAAAAAATATGTGTGGAACATGGAAAATTCTCTTTTATTCTACTGGAATCAATTGATAACACCTACAAATTTTTTTCTAACACAATTTAATTCAAATTTTAGAAGGAAAGGAAAAGCTGTTTGTTTCCAAAAAAGTGACCAACAATTTCAAAGAACAGTTTTTAGTTGAGGGATTTATTATTTCTAATAGTAATAAAAGTGAATACAGAATGCATATATTATTATCTTGTAATGGTAGTGATATAAAAGTCTAGATGTGATATATATACATATAATGGGCAAAAAAGATTGGAGTTGAGCAGACTCAAATTTTAAATGAAGATTTGTAAAGAAATAAGCATTGAGATTACTAAACACCAGTAACAGTGATCCAAATCTTGAACTTAAAAAACATTAATGAAATGGAATAATGTACGCCTTAGTATTCAGAATGTATGAAATATGACAAAACATGTTGCATTTTTTAACCCTGGAAACAACTGATTTTGATATTAGGAAAAAAGTTATTAAATTATAGAAGATAATACAGCAAAGATACTAAATGCGAATAACAGTAAAGGCACAATTGTAATTCTGAATGTTAAAAATTATCATTAAGATACATCAAAAAGGGTTATTGCAAGGAGAAGGTACCAGTTTTAAGCTAGAACTTTGCTAACACAGATTTTAATTTAAGTATGTGAACTGGAGTGCAATATACCAGAGCAGAAATGAATGTTTAGCTAAGTCAAGTATCTTTTCATGTTACCATTCTATGCAACTGGCAGTCTAAGACTACAGTAATTTCACGAATACAAGCCGCAGCAAGAAGACTAAAATTTTGGTGGAAACCCGAAAATGCGGCCAATATTCCGGTGCGGCTAATCTATGGACAAAAATGTGATGTCTGCCCTTACCTAGTATCATGCTGGTCCAGTCCCGAGCCAAAACAGTCTGAAATCCATGGTTTCCCGTTGTTCCGATGATGAACCAATCAGAGAACAGCTTATTGCCTGCCTGTGGATGGCGGTGTTACTGAGGGGCGGGGGTTGTTATCGGGGTGAGTTACCTCGGCAGTTCGATAAAAGTGTGTGATATTTCTCTGTACTTTTTAAAGTGTTTTCAGTCTTGTGAGGCTACGGGGCTGGCTGGGCTCGCAGGGAGAGGGCTGGGGGAGCCTCTCTCCCCGCAGGGAGAGGGATGAAGCGGGCAATCGGCTCGCAGGGAGAGGGCTGGGGGAGCTGCTCAGCCCGCAGGGAGAGGGCTACAACGGCCGCTCCCCCCGCAGTCGCAACGGCTACAACGGGGCCGCTGCCCCTGCGGGGCTGCGAGGGCCAGAGTGGTGCTCCCCCCGTGGGCCGCGAGGGCTAAAACGGGGCCGCTCCCCCGCGGACTGCGAGGGCCAGAGCGGCGCTCCCCCTGCGGGCCGCGGGGGCTAAAACGGGGCCGCTCCCCCCGCGGGCTGCGAGGGCCGGAGCGGCGCTCCCCCCGCTGGCCACGAGGGCTAAAACGGGGCTGCTCCCCCTGCGGGCCGCAAGGGCTACAACGGCTGCTCCTGTGCCAGCACGGAGCACGGAGATGTGGCTCCGCTCGGAGCTCAGCTGCCTGCCCGCGCGGCTGAGTGGCTGTTTAAAGGCAACGCGGATCCATTGGGAATGCTTGCAAAATGACCACACTATTGTTCCTGTCTTTTTCGGCTTGTAAATAAAGGGTGTGTCTTTTTTCACTTGGAAACAATGTTTCCGAGGTCGGCAGTAAGCCAGTAAGCCCCAGCGATCCCGCGATTGTGTTACTAAATGACGATTTTGTGAAAGTTCGCTGCGAACTAAAGTGCGGCTAATATTCCGGGTGCGGCTTATCTATTAACAAAGGCAACAATGTTGCCAACACACCAGCAGTGCGGCTTATATTCCATGCGGCTTGTATTCGTGAATTTACTGTAGTTAAAATGCCAAGAGCTGTACCATAAATAAGGTCAAGAGTTTCAAAGTTCAGATTCACTTTCATGTGCTTAATCAGGCAGGTAGTGTGCATAGGAGTTGACTTGGAGGGAACAGGCAAAAAGGGTATTTTGTGAAGGGGTAGTTCTAAGATAGGAGAAACACTGCATGGGATGTTATTATCATGGAAACTGGAGGCAAACTCAATAGTTTCACTTGAGGCAGTCGGTTAGAGATATTTGAAGTTGGCATAGATATAAATTACATCTTTCAGTTACCAGACTGGATGGTGCTATCTTCTGACCTGGAAACTCAATCCTCAGTAACTGCTAGGGGAAAATTGTTGAGTCTTCACATCACCTTGCTTTTCAGAGAAGATACTCTCTGCACAAACTTTCCTAAGAAAGTAAAATTAAAGCTGTCTTATGTTCTGTCATCAGAGATTTAGTTCAGGTTAAGATTTATTGTTACTTTCTTGATATTATCTAAGTCATAAAATGCAGTCACATTTGATGACTATTTACCCTATCTCCACATAGTCCATATTTAAATACTGAAAAAGAGTCTTAATATCTTCACCCAAAAATGAGAAATAAAATACATATTGAAGATAGATACAACACTCATGCTAATCCCATTCCTTTATTTCTCACTGTGCTTTTGTTGAGGACAATTTCATGAGTTGAAAAATGTGTTGGTGGATAAACTGGCAAAATTGCTAAGCAAGCTTTTAGTTCATGACTCATACAAAAGGGTGAAGTTAAATGACTGCACAGTATTTTTCTTTTTAAAGGTTAATACAGCACCCCTTGGAATTTGGCTCACCACGATTTAGCTTTGGATATAGGATTTTTTAATATTGTCTTATACAGGCTTCCAAGAGAAGGTCTGGATGCCTCATAATTGGAAGTATTCAGTGTGAGGTTAGATGGGTTTTTAAGCAACCTGATCTGGTGCAAGATGGCCCTGACCATGGCAGGAGGGGTTGGACTAGATGGTCTTTGAAAGTCTGTTCAATTAGTTGGGATGACTTTACAACACTGTAAATATCCTGATGCCAGGTATAGTATTTAAGTGAACTGTTATATTAGCAGATACCAGTATATTTTCCTATGCAATTATAGATGATGAAATTATTGACATTTTTATAGGCATCTCAAGTTAGCAGTGTTTTCCAAAACAAGAAATAAGTAACTACATTTTAGAATGTTTTTACAAGGGTTAGTACTATGATTTTCATTAGTAAGTAGAACATCTGTCATGAAATGTGTTTTGTTACATTAAAATAAAATATTTTCTTCTAAACCAGTATAAAGTTACTAGATAGTCTCAATTCAAGAGTTACAAACTGAAGTTTGGGTATTGTTTAAGAAATGTGCTTTTATTTGGAATAAATGGAACAAGTGGACTCTGTCTATGGAACAGGTGTGCGAATTCATGATGAATAATTCAAGAAAACTACTCAAATTCATATGATACATCCTAAATGCAATGTTTTGTGCAGAAAGAGAAAAAAACATCATAAAAACCTAAGAATATCTCAGAGGGAATAAAATTTTGTCCACTTCCTTGAAGTCTGTGTTAGTCTGAAGAAGGCATGATTCTTCCAAAATAATATGTGGGTACTGCTTTTGGCTCTCACTCCATTATCTGGGGCGTTTCTTATCTATGCAATAAAAGTAAGATTTCAGCATCATTAGAAATTTGCACATTAGGTTTCTTTGTGTGCAAGTGGAGACAAACAGTACAATAAGCCTGAAAACATACTGAAAGTACATGTCTGTGTTTCTACATATGTATATATAAGCCCAGAAAATAGCCCTTCATAAAAAGCTTTTTTTTTTTTCCTGTGACTCAGTTGTGCACTATTGTATTTGTAAACATTATTCTGGGTTTGATGTTGTAATCTTTTTTTCCTCTGTTTCATGCTAGAAAAACAGAAATATTTGTCTCATATAAACTGTGATTTCCTATAGAGCAGTTTCATTTAGCAGCTAAAAAAAAAAGCAGATCCAGAAACAGTAATACAAAAAGAGTAAGAAATTAAATATTTTTACTAAGGTATTGCTTTTATTCATGTAGTTTACATGGTGGAATAATAGAGTTAATACTTCACTTTTAGCAACAGCTATTCTGCAAAACTAGTTGGGAACTTTCAGGCTTAAATAGTGAATTTGATAAAAATTCCATTAGAAATGCTAGGATGATAGAGTCAGAATGATCTTGTAAAATTCTTGATATTATTTTGGTACAACTAGAGAAAAAATTACTCTGCAAAATCAAAATTTTATTTGGTTAAAAGTCAAGGATTGCATTCCTTATTGAATAAACCCAACATAAGCTATTCTTTATTAATAAACTATTCAGTAAATGCTTAATCTGTAAATAAGTGAGTAATAATGTTTTAAATGAAGAGTGACATTGATATATGAGGGGTTTTTTCTGTACAGAAGATGAAAAAAAAATTACAGAGTTGGGAAAAATCATCAAGATCTCTGTAGTACAGGGTCTTCTCCAAAACAGAAGTAACAAACTTCGATGTTGAAGAAATTTGTTCAGCTTAACTATATTTCACTGCAAATGAAAGCAAATATATTTGTATATTGTGGAAGGGAGGGAATGTTAGCAGGAAGCAATACATTTCATAATTTCCAGGTGTAAAAGTATGGCTACTTATATAAGTCTCAGTGGAACAGAAAGAAATTAAGAGTGAAGAGGAAAAGAAAAGAAAATGAATACTATATTGTATCATCAAATTGGTCTGGAATAGCAGAGGTTTAGAGAGTCCCAAGAATAATTTTAGAACAAACTTTTAAAATAAATCATCTACTCTATTTTATTTTAAAAATGTTAAAATTTATTTGAACATCGTCAAGGAAAAAAATCTATTTTTTCACAATAAAAAACCATAAACCAAACTGGAAAATCTAGTACTGTTCAGTGCTAATATATATTAAACAAGTTAACAAGGTATCTACAAGCTTAGTACTGTTTCTGAAGTATTCTTCTATCTGAGAGTATTCAGCATCTGCTTTCATTTTATTCACTCTGCAATAGTCTTTGGCTGTTGGATTACTGCTGTTGTTCCTTGTAAACTATTTTTCTGGATGTAGTACACTCTAGAAGTAATTGCTGATCTGTATGGAGCATTGGCTTATAATTTTCTCAAGAACAGTTTTTAATATTGTGTTCCAGAAAATCTTAAATTTATTTTGAGTCTAAAATTTTCTGTGTTGTATGAACACTGAAGAAGCAAAATTAGATATTTCTCCTGAAAGTAATTTTATTTTTTGTAATCAATGACTAAGAAAAGATCTTCTAGGATAACAAATTAACAGAACTTGTTTCTGCACACCTCATGCATCATGTATGTACACAGATAGGAAGTTCTGTATATAGCTGAAAGGGTACAGAGAAAATGGACAAACTCCAGGTTTTCTACTTGAGCTTCACTTCACCTTTCTTGTTATAATAAGGTTATATCAGATTGTTTTGGGTTACAACACAGAGTGTGATAAAAGGTATCTATTCTATCACTATCTGTTGAGGGTGGGGGCAGTGATCCTTATCTCAACAGGAGATATTCTGCTAATGGGCCATCCATTGAAACCAGGCAGGGCATTGTTCTTTATCTTTTCACTACCCATCCTTTCTCCAGTGAGTCATTTTCTGCTAATGGCCCATTGAGTCCCACTGTGTGACTGATAAAATTATTTCATCCCATTGGAAATTGCTCCAGCCAGGGGGAAGAGCCCAACATTTCTTACCAAGATAAAACAGAGGTTTTGGGACACTAAGGGAGCCCCTTTCTCCACTGGACTCCAGAGGGAAATGAAACTCCTCCACATCACTGCTCGACCTCCGGAGGGAAACTGCACCTTCTGTAGGATCACTGCTTCAACTGAATCACATCTCTCACTACAAGAAGACTGCAGGCATCATTTAATCAAACTGCTACCAACACCCTGCCTGACGGGGTGTCAGGCTGTACTCTGACTTTGTCAGGGATTGGGGTTTGTTCCTTTGTAGTACTGTATTTCATTTTAATTTCCCTAGGAAAGAACTGTTATTCCTAATTCCCATATCTTTGCCTGAGAGATACTTAATTTCAAAGTTATAATAATTTAAAAGGAAGGAGTTTACATTCTCCATTTGAAAGAAAAGCTCCTGCCTTTCTTAGCAGACACCTGTCCTCCAAATTAAGACACAGATGTATACAGGGGATGTTGAGTCAGAGCGATTAGTATGTTCCAAATTTCAAACATCTATTTAGTGCAATTTAACCACAGAAGTAATCTGTAATAAAGATGCGTATTTATTATCTAACTAAAAGTAGTTGATCCAATCTTACTCCAAACTTTCTGAATTAGAATTTAAGTTATTTATTTGACTGATAGTAAATTACTTAGTAAAGTAGGACACCACAACTTCTTGTTACATTTGTATAGGTTTTGATATTATTTTACAAACAGGCTAGTCCTTATTGTTTGGGGAAAAAATAAAGGAGAACATTCTAAAATATTTCTGAAGTACCTGAACATTTCCTTACTGATTTCCTACTAATGGAAAGTCCATATTTCTTTAGAAATGTTTTGTGATAAATTTTATTCTTTAGATCAAGGACTGAGACACGTACTTTGTATTGGCATTATATTGTTGATTTATAAGAAATAAATGTTAATTTGAAACTGAAATTCAAGTTTGAGAGAGAACAATACATTTCTTAATGTCCTCTCTTTTTCAGCTTTAATAAATTAGAGTGCTTATGAATCAAAATAGTGGAAGTACAGTAATTTCATGACCATAAGGCGCACCGGACTATAAGGTGCACTTTTTTTTTGCAGTGAGGCTCCGCCCCCAGCCCCCCCTGCGCGGTTGCTGGCCGAGGCCCCACCTCAATCCGGCAGCCATTGGCCCCCCGGCCCGCCTGTACCCGGTGGGGCTGGGGCATGCCTACCGCTGCTCCGTGCCACCTCTCCGGAGCCGGGCCATGCATGCTGCTCCTCCGTGCCGTCTCTCTGGGGCCGGGTTGTGCCTGTAGAGGGGCCGTCCCGCCTGCACGGGGCCGATCTATGCCTGTAAAGAGGCCGTCCTGCCTGCTCGGGGCCAGGGCGTGCCTCTGGAGGGGCTGTCCTGCCTGCATGGGGCCGGGCTATGCCTGTAGAGGGGCCACCCCACCTCCACCTGGCAACTGCGGCCCTGCTGGCTCTCCCCGTGGATCGCAGCTCTCACTTCCGGGTAGGCAAATTTCTGAACTTTGTCCATCAGGTAAGGCGCACCGGACTATAAGGCGCACTTCCATGTTCGGGGAAAAATTTTAGTCAAAAGGGTGCACCTTATGGTTGTGAAATTACTGTAATCTTAAATGTTTGGGGTTTATGGTATGTCAGAGGTTTGCTCAGTACAAACCAGAACAGTATCTGATGTTTATGTGTTTACTACTCCATGTGTTTCAGATTCATTACTTTGCTAGATTTAACAGAAAAGTAAACAATACAGAGGAAGTACTATGAAAGTAGGAGTTTACAGAGTCACAGAAACTCATAATATTCTTAGTTAGAAGGCACCCACAAGGATCACTGAGTCAATCTCTTAAGTGAATGGCCTCCAGAGGGGTTAGGCCTACAGCCCTGGTGTTATTTGCAGCCTGCTCTAACCAGCTGAGATTGTGAATAGGTACTCCTAAAATCCTCTTAGATCAATGCTTAAAACATCTGCTCTGAAGTATTCACAAGGGCTACAGCAAAGTACATTCACCCTGGAGTTAAGAATGAGATCACTTCTTTAATTGCTGTGATTCACTGCAAGGCTTATCCTCATTAAACCAGCAAGGGGGAAACTTGTGGGGCCCATCATTATGGGATTGAAGGAACATTTCTTGATAGTGTACATCAGTATTCAGGCAAATACTGAAACTTAGGGAAAGGGAAAAACCCTTTCCAAAATATCATCCTTCCACACTACAGCCCTCCCTTCTTCAAAACAAAAGAGCAGCATAGGCCCCATTTGAGTAATAGATTACTTAAAATGTATGAAGCTAGAGTGATGAAAAGAATTCCACATCATCATTTTGTCTTACAGCTATTGCTAATAAGCAGAGGCTGGCTGAGCAGCAGAAATCTTAGAATAAATTCAGAAATCTTCTACATGTTTTCAAAGAAGGAGTTTAACTTGTTGTCAAATACCAAACCAATAGTTCTCTCTCAAAAGATGAGTTTGTAGCTACGCTTTTCTGTATCAAGAACATCAAAATCTGCTAAAAACCTTACAGGATGGGAGATAATGATCCAGAGCGTGTCACACTTTTGTGTCCTTACAACTCTCAAAATATGATCATTCTCTGTTTGAAATTAATCACTCAATAACTGGAGAAGTAAACTACAAAGGAATTGTACAGGACATATTTCTTGTTACTTGTGATACCATGTTTGAAAATTCAGAACTATAAAACAATTAGTGCAAAAATGTTTCTATGCGAGCAGCCCTACTCTTTCGACCCAGGGACCAGAAACTCAGGCATCACATCTTTTATACAGACTACATGGGCAAAGGTAGTTTATCAGAAGACCTTCATGGGAAGACAGCACATCTGATGTCAGTAATTGCTCCTTCTTTGGATATTTCTCTTCCATAACTGTTCTGCTCTACCAGCTAATCTCATGGTCATGTTTTTTCCTCCTGGCTCCATCTCACTGAACTTCATGTATACCTTGTTATTAAGAACAACTCAGTGTCTAAAATCTCTAAGAAGTAGCAATCATGGGAGATTATTAGGAACTGCAACACCTACAACAAGATTTAAAGTTATGCGTTCTTGCCTAGATCAATGATAGAAATATTATTCCTGACCATATTTCAGTCCTTAAAATTTTGGTCTGTGGTGAAATTTTTGCTGCTTTTGCCTTTTAGCTTCCTCTTGTTTTTTTTTATTTCTGATTTCCTGCAATGTTATTGACAGTAAGCATAGTAAGTGATATTATCTTTTGATGGTTAGTTTGGGTTTTTTGTCTCTGAACAACTGAACAATTTATATTTCATTCTTGTAATTCTTGTAGCTGGACTAGAACACATTCTACCAGAAACTTTCATTTCTACAAAATTATTGAAGACTGTAACCATTTCCAAGTAAAAAGCAATTAGCCTTTGAGAGATTTATAGAAAAGAATGCACACAACTCACTGGAATAATGAAAAAAGTGGCACACATGTCCCTGGCATATCAATGTCTGCTGTCCTACCATAATGTACTGGACTGCAGTATTCCTTACCGCATTTGTTCTGAAAGTCAATAAAAGGTCTTAAGAGAAAGTAAGAGACAACATAAGGGTTCCTCTCTTGCTCCTTATCTTTCTTATGCCCCATATTATTAGCAACATCTGCACCAGAATAGATGGTATTCTTTATGACCTTCACACTAGGCAGAAGAATGAGAACCAACTATTCCTCCAAATGTAAAGGTAAAATCTGTGTTAATATATGCCAAGAAGCAGGTTTACCATCCAAAAGACTGTAGTAAAATATGTGCTTTTCCTACAAATGCGGAATTTTTCCTCTGAGTAAAAATATTGACATTGTTCATAACAGAATATGCCATTACAAACTTACATTTAATCTTTAATTGTAGCTATAATCCATGAGGATGTGACAATTATTTTAAAATATGCCTGAAAAACAATTTTCATCTATTTCCAAATGGCTGATTTCTGCATTATTCAGTAAAATGGGAAGATTGTTAGTCCTTACTCTAAGGACTCTATCGCTCTTTATATACGTGGAGTTGTAAAAGATATATATACACCTACTGAAGAACAAACATGAGGTTTATTTTAATATCACCTGAATAACTGTAGAGCTCAAGGATAAGTTTAGGCTTTGCTACAAACAGAAATGTCATCATTGACTGATTAGAGGTAATTAAAAATTATGCCTAAACAAGAAAATTATCTTCAAAAATACATTCAAAGAAAGGTCAGCCCAGTAAACCAGAATTCAGTTTAATGACTTCTATAGTTAAAAAAGCATCTGTTCTCCAATAGCACATATAGTGGAACGAAGGACAGAAAATGTTTGCTTTGCTTAGTGTTTTTTAGTTATATAGGTGTGGTATATTTATTCTCTTCTTCCAGTCTGTAAAGCATGTCAACTATTTTTGTTTCCAACTTGAAATCTATAATAGGCTATGCTGGGAGATGAAATTGACCTTTCTTTGTTTTCCAGGTGAAATAAGTTAACCACCACACTCTAGAGGCAACAATACCTACTTTGAAACAGATACTGGGTTACCAGATCACCTGAAAACATTATTTAATTGTGGGAAGCATCACAATTCACAAACATACTTATTAGGGAGCCTTCATTCATGCCAAATAACATGAGATGGACCTTGAAATTGTGTGTCTGTCATCCCTGTTTTCAAAGAATGTGTATCCCTTTAAAAACAGAATATAATTGTCACCCTTTCCCATTTCTTGGTTAAAAAATGCATTCTTTCTAAATGCTAAACCATCAAAGGTTGAATTTGGTGATTCTAAATCAGATCTTTAGCCTTTTTTAAAGTTGCATAGAAATCACAGGAACAAACAAGCAAATAAACTACAAAATATTGTGAGATAAAACTAAATAAAATTGTCAATAAAACAAAACTGTTGATAAAATTAACTGGAAACAGGCACAATAGGTACTTTTTCCCATTGCATATGATCATCATGGTCACACATGCTCAAGCTACCATATGCCCTCTCAAACTCCCCAAGATATCACAGAATCAATAGCCCTTGATTACGAGGTTACCCCTTCTTCCATGGGAGCTGAAATTACCCAGCAGTAAATGCTGACACTGCATACTAACCACTGTAATGGGTACAAGGAAAGGCTATTGACACTCAGCACAGTGAGTGTCTCTTCTATACGACCTAAATTTCTCCTCTGGAAGAACCTCAGCAGAGTGAGAAAACAGAGCAGTTCTTTGTCACAGTGTACAATCCTTCCTGTTCTGTCTAAATAGACAGAAGTAGGCTGCAAAGAAAAAAAAGCTCTTGAACATTGCCTTAAATAAACATATTGACTAACTTGATACTGATGTAGATCCCATGGTTAGTTATGGAATTTGTTCTCATCCTGGTTCAAAATATTCTGATCTGAAAATTATACTGTACGTAAAGGACATATGTAAAAACCTGTTGTCTTCACACTTTTCTGATGAAAGTTCTCAGTTGCAGTAGACACTTAAATGAAGGACTTTCTGTGACAAGAATGATCTTTCTTTTCTCTAAAAGACCCTCAGAATTTTCCATAATTCATTGATGGTTTCACTATACATGTGTCTCTCAAGGCCTGTTTTAAAGCCTATTGCAGTTATTGAGAGTTTAATAGATATTTTTGCATTGATATTTCAATGAGGGATACTTTCTGTGTTTAAGGTGTTTAAACTTACAGAAATTTCCAAGGTTTTTATGAACAGGGTTTATACACTTGCCTCACATAATCATAGTACTACTGCCACTCCAGTTCTCTGAAAAAAACCCAAAACCATGGTTGATGGTGGTTATTTTCACAAGAACATTTGTGACTTTTTGAATTTTTTATACTGCTTTTCTAGCCACTATTCATTTAATTTCTTCAGACCATTAATTGAATATTTACTGGTTCCTCAGTTTGCAAGTATAGTTCTGACACCTTACTGAATTCTAAATTGCAGGATCACCAGACTGTCATTCTTCTGTAAATATTCCATTTTTGGACTGCTTCTTGTACAAAATTTTCCTTGAATTCAATAAACAAAAAAAACCATCTGTCAAATCAGGCATGTAGGAAGGAAAGTAATCTTTTTTGTACAGGCACTGAAAGCCAGACTTTTAACACAGTTCAAGAGCTTTGATGTTCCTCGTCATTAGTCATTCATATTGGTTCTTTTCCTCCAATATACTTCCTCTTCATGGTTTGAACTTATTCCATGAAGTTGATGATTGTAGGTAGAGTTGCAAAACAAATAAAAAGTGCAATAGATGAGAAACAGAATTTTAGGTATTTGAATGAAGAAATAGTCATATTATATAAAACTCAAATTTTCTAAATATTTTCGAGGATATTTAATGTGTTTGTTTTTAGCCAATATTTTTTCAGATTTTCATAGAAGTTTGTGTCTGCACATTGCACCTCCTCAGCTCAATCAGGATCTTCTTTCTTGAAGGTGGGACTCTAGAAACCAGTAACCTAAGAGAAACAGCAGTTCAAAGCACTACAGAGATCATACCTTTGCTGCTGTATTTTATCCCCTCATGAGCTGACATGCATAGAAAACACCTTCGTAGGAAACATCTTCAATATCCCTTGGTAATCATGTGAGTCTATATTGTAGGAGCAGGACCTACACCTTCTCACTCAGCTTTTCACCTTCAGAGTATCTTTTGTCCACATATCTTACTCTGTAGTAGTCTACAGATAAATCATAAACCCACAAGGATTTCCAGAGGCACAAACCCTGAGATTTTTTATAACCCCTCATGCATTCAGCTTTATCTCCTCAGCTATTGTAGCTCCTGCATTATCTGGGGTAGATTTTTACTAGCTCAAGGTGAGAGTTCTTTTGTGTACTGAGGGTACATCTCAAATTTTTCTCTCCTTATATAACTAGCTAGGGAATCAACCAAGCAAGCTGTTTCATTCTTTGTCTGTTTCAATATTTACCCATGTAGTCATGTTGTATATTCAGGTGAAGAGCCAGGGTGATGCTAGTGAAACCTGATTATTCTCCCTCTTTCCTTTATGTCCATTGCTTGCAGCTAGAAGCAAATGTGAAGAACCAGAAAGTCCATCCCTTTTGTAGTTAAAGTATATTTGCATTCTAACATTTGAGGATAAAATACATCGAGCTAGGTACATCTAGGAGGAAAAAATTTTGATAGATTTTATTAAAAAGATGACTGGGAAATGTGTTTATTCTTTGATAATATTTGGAAGAATTAATTTTTTGTCTGTTCAATATACAAATTCAGATGGAAACAAAACATTTTTCTTGCACTGTAAAATGACAATATTTCACCACTAATTGTAGATTAGATATCCTTAATTGGAAAAGAGTATTTTTAATCACCAGGTGTTTTGAATTCCAGTCTAAATTAGTTGTTAATTCTGTCTGTAAAGATATTATGCTAAGAAAATATGTCATCATTATATCCATTCTCTTTCCTGGATTGCTGAGAAAAGTGAAGAATCATACACAGATTTTGAACAGTAAAAATTGTGTTACTGATACTCAACATGAAATAAGCCAGAAATGTAATGCTTTTGGAAAAAACTGTGTTTGAGAAATTTAAGTAGTTTATCTACTCATTTAATCTTCTACCCTAACACAGGCTTCCATTAATGCATTATTAACATTTGTCAAATTAATTTCTACATGTCTAGTGGTTTTTCTATTACACTTTCAGAAGCACAATCTGTCTTCCTCAGAGGCTGTTTTCTTTATGATTGTCTTTGGGCAATATTAGAAAAAGGCTCTCCATCTTTATGAAGCATCTTTGGAAGATGTGAATGACATGATAGGGATAGGGAAGTCTAGTGTAGGAGTTTCCACAGGAGATTTCAAGTGTTCCCAGAGAACCATTTTTTCATTAGTCAGCCTTCTGTGCCTTGTTTCAAGTTGGCAATAATCTTTCTTTCATCTTTCTTTTCACCCTAACACTTCTTACATAAATGTATGGGGTATTTCTTACAGAGAAATGTTGTATTTTATTTGGAAATACTATTTTGCTTTCAGGAAAACCAGCATTTAGTCAGGCTTAGGTATCGATTTTTTCCTTGTTAATCCCATCTATTTGGAGCTTTTGAAGACGGTTTAGCAAAGAAATTAGATTATATTATACCTCTGGAGAAGGATAAATAGAAATATTTGTAAGGGTTTGCTTCATAGTGTAGCCTTGTGATATAAAGGACATATTCTTTAAAATAAATCACTAATTTAGGAGGCTCCTATGAACAATTCCCCATTTTTCCCACTAATGCAAACAGAAACCTTCTGGTTTAAAACTGACTTCTCAAAATATTTCAAGAGAAGATAATTTTATAGTGTAAACTCCTCATCATGGAAATTTCATTGATTTTTTAATGTTTTGATAATTGCTTGGAATATAAAAATAATTTATTATTTGGTTAAATGGATTTTCTTTGAATTTTTATTAAATATGGGCAACAAAGGAAATCAAGTGCCAAAATGAAGAACTGCTATTTAGAAAACAAATACGGCTCAGTGAAAAATACCTAAGAAAATTTGCAATTGCTATACTTTATCCTTTAAACTGCATAGTAGATATTCTATATGGAATTTGTTTAACACACACAGGAATTCAAATCTAATAAAAATCAGGTTCTTCTATAAAAAAACCATCAGTGATTACTGTATGGAACCAGCTCTGTGGAACTAAGTTACAGCTAGTTCAGGACATAAGCGTTAAGTATTAATTTTTTGTGCATGTGCAAACTGTGGCTGAAAGTGATTTAGAACTTGGCACTTGGCAATGGGTTTTTGTAAAGATGTTCAAATCCAGTTGATGTGTTTTGAAGTTTGAAACTGGTGTGATTTATCAGTCTTTAAACACATCTATAGATCTATAAATATGTGTTTGCTGTTCTATATAAGCATTTATTCAACAGACTGATTTACAGCTCTAATGAACAGCTTAGTTTCCAAAGTTCACTGTCATGGCATAGTACAGATGGCTCCTCTCTGGCAAATTGGTATCTTTGGACAGCAGAATGGCTTCACCAGCCATGGCCCATTCCACCTCATTCACTGTAAACCACAAGCTGCCACATCATTTGCTGAGGTTATTTAACAAAAATTAGACAGCAATATGATAGAGAAATTGACACTGAAGAATAGGATACGTGACAGGAAACCAGAGCGTGGGGATAAGGACATAATATTTAAGGCCAGTTTGTGTCAGGGCATCTGCATGATTGAGCATCTGGAACATGTCAAATATGACCTGTCCTACAAAAGGATGGGAATAAGTACACAAACTGATCACTTTGTTACCTGTGGAAGAGACATTTTTCCTAACTGCAAACCTGACAGGAGGCTTATTCAGTGTGTAAAAACATTCAAACAGATCCAGTGTTTCAGAACTCTCCCCGTGTACCAAGAAACTTGAATTTGAGAACAGGAAATTGGAATATATTCAACTTCTTTTTGGTTTTGCTTTAGGGTTTTAGAAATCAGTAAAAGTTACTATGGTGACTAATAGTATGAGAGAGTGAAGAGTCAGACCCTATAAGCTCACAGAAACACAGGTGCAGACATAGCCTTGGATATTAGCATATATTTAGGGAAAATATAATTTTCCTTAAGGCACTGGATTTATTCCTGTACTTAGCAAAATGTTTTGAGAGCTCTCACTGAATTCTCAATTTCTAAACTCCCTCATTTATGAGTTTGTGACTCTGTTGCAAACAGTAGAATTTCGTTTCTAAGGCAATTGTGTGCTTAAGCAAAATAAAATGGCTATTTTTTCAAAGCCATACTCTGCAAAAAATTGTAACAATATATGTATATGATAGAATTTTTAACTTAAGAAAGTGCTTTCCTTGATCAAGCAATAACTTAAACAATTTCTCCCTATCTATGCAGAACTAAAGCCAATAAATGTCCTAGATTATCAGTGTAAATCAAATAAAGTCTACATCAATGAAGTAATTTATCACTTAAGCTGTATAAAACCGCATGATTATAACTCAGACTTTTTGAAAAGCTGGGGAATTGGGTTGGGTGGCTTTTTTTCTGTGATTCATTTAGTTTTCACTTGTGAACTAGCACTGTCCACAGATTCAAGTGGCTCTTAAACTCTAAAGCGTTGCTGCAAACACAGATTGGTTTAATTGAGAGGCTACATAGGCTTTTCAAATTCCTTACTTTGGGCTCCCTTTCCTGGAGAAACCTTACTGAATCCTACTAATAATAAAAGCATTTTTTCGTAGCTCATAACAAATTTACAATTTTTAAAGAATTCTCTCAAAAATTTTTCATTATCTGATTTTTGTATCTCATATATTTCATTTAAAGAACACCCTAGACCATAGTAAAAGTATGAATTACTCTATATTTTTGAAACAAAAAATTGATTTACACTAAGAAGATGGTAGATAAGTATTATTTGGGTTTTCATTTCAAAAACAGCGTGGCCAGCAGGTCAAGGGAGGTGATTCTGGCCCTCTACTCCACTCTTGTGTGACCCCACCTGGAATGCTGCATCCAGCTTTGAGATCCCTGGAACTGAAAGGACATTGACCCACTAGAAGCCAAAGGAAGGCCATGAAGATGATCAGGTGGCACCTCTCCTTTTGATGGCAGGCTGAGAGAGCTGGAGTTGTTCAGCCTGGAGAAGAGAGGGCTCCAAGAGGTCTTTTAGCACCTTCCAGTACTTAAAGGAGGCCTGCAAGAGAGCTGCAGAGGGACTTTTTGTAAGAGTGTGTAGTGATAGGACAAGAAAAAATGGCTTTAAACTGAAAGAGGTTAGGTTTAGGTTGGATATTATGAACACATTTTTCACTGTGAGGGTGGTGAGGCAGTGGAACAAGTTTCCCAGAGGAGTTGTGGATGTCCTGTCCCTGGAACTGAGCAACCTGGTCTGGTGGAAGGTGTCCCTGCCCATGGCAAGGGGGAAGGAATTAGATGGTCTTCGAAGTCCCTTCTAACCCAAACCATTCTGTGATTCTGGGATTTCAGGTAGTTTTATATACATATCTATTTATTTGTTTGTTTATATATATATATGTATATATACATCAGTACATGAGTCTACAGAACTTTCTGAATTTTACATTCCAAAAACCCAATGATTTTGAATTTAAAAATATTGAGATTGGAGATGAGGCTCTCAGAAGTTAAAAAACACTTAGTGGACTAGTAGTTTTAACAGTGTAAGTGAAATTTACTTCCCAAGGATTCTTGTTTTATTGAGTGACTGGAATAAATTAATCTAATTATGTTTTCTCTTTCTGTCTGTATGTTTTCTCCTTTTCATCCTTGTTATCATCTTGGGGTACACTCTGCATGCTATCCAAACTATAGTTTGTATGGAAAATTATTTATTTCCTCATAGGTTTTTTGATATCTTCATAGTAGTAACTAATTTTCTTACAGATTTTAATAGTTGATTTTCTTAGCACTTCCACACAGCTGAAGCATAGTCTTCATAATCCTCTGGTGGGGTATTAGATTAGTGATAAATTTAGAAAATTGTCAAATTATCTGGCATTTTAATAAACCAAGAAAATTCTTTTTTACAAGGTGTACTAGTTCTCACAGCATTACATACAGTCAAAGGTGTCTTCACTAATTTCATTTGCAGTGGTGAATATTTCTTATTTTTGAAAATATGGATGTCAAGATCTTTATGAGATCAGGAATGTCTCCATACTTCTGAAGAGAATTCTGGTTTCACCTTCTCTCACACTCTTTCCTTCATGTCGGCCTTTTGCCTGGATGTCTGTGGAAAGACGCTTTGGATTTTCTGGCCAGCTGAAGGACCAGGATCTAAGGGAATTCTGCTGTTACTACCCCTAGAAGGTGATATTTTTCTCAGGCAGAAACTTAGGACCTGTATGCATGTGACAACACTTGAAGAGATAATTTTCATTCTATAATCTGGGTCTCACATAAAACTCTCTTTATCACACCTCCTCTGGGAACAACTGAGTGTGATTAGCAGGATTATTAAATGCATCACTAAGGTTCCACCTTCCCATGGTTCAAGTACAACTAAAACATAACCTAAAATGATTCTCACTTTGATAAGTTCTAAGGGATGTGAGATTTCTGATGGATTATGCAAATTTGCATCCCTAGAAAATAACAAAAAAATTAGATATTTACCTGAAAATTTATTATTTAACAATGATTTGTGTCATCTGATATTTACCATATAATATGTGAAGTGGGTGTTATTTACAGTAATTTCACGACTATAAGGTGCACCCTTTTGACTAAAATTTTCCCCCGAAACCGGAAGTGCACCTTATGGTCCGGTGCACCTTATCTGATGTACAAAGTTGTGACATTTGCCATCCCAGAAGTGCAAGCCCGCAACAGTCCCCTGCTGAGCAGACCCCACCCAGCGGCGGCATCAGGCCAGCTCCGGGCCAGGGCGAGCCCGGCGGCATCAGGGCAGCGGCCTCGTGGGGGAGGGAAAGGGCGGCGGTGCAGCCTGGGCAGGGGGGTCAAGCTGCCAGCATCGGGGAGGTGGCCCCATGGGGCAGGCCTGCTGGCATCGGGTTGGCCGCCGCACGGCGTGGGGGAAAAGCCGCCGGCATCGGGGCAGCGGCGGCACAGGGCAAGCCTGCGGGCATCAGGTCACCCAGAGCGCCAGGGAACTCCCAGAGCAGCGGGGCCCCAGGGACGCTGCACGGAGCAGCGGTGGACATAGCCTGGCCCCAGGGACGCTCCACAGAGCAGCGGCGGGCATGCCCCGGCCCTGGGGGCGCTGCACGGAGCGGCAGTGGGCATAGCCCGGCCGCTCCGGGTACAGGCGGGCCTGGGGGCCAATGGCTGCCTGGTTGAGGCGGGGTCTCAACCAGCAACCACGTGGGGGAAGCTGGGGGCAGAGCCTCACTGCAAAAAAAAAGTGCACCTTATAGTCCAGTGTGCCTTATATGATCTACAAAGTTGCGAAATTTGCTGCCTCCTGGGGGTGCGCCCTATAGTCCGGTGCACCTTATGGTCGTGAAATTACTGTATTTGGAAGCTAGTCTTGGAGCTAATACTGAGTTCTAGAAATTCTTGTAGGAAAGATAAAATCAAGGCATAAAAGGCCTTTTTTCATGTAACATGCAAATGTATTCCTGCCCTTGCTGGTAGGCATATGTCAAAAATGTAAGATTTCACCAACTGGAAGGCTTTCCACTTTATTGGATATCCATATAAATATAGAGTTAAACAAAACCCCTAAAACCACTTACCTAAATACAACAAAGACATCAGAGACTAGTAGGTACAGTGAAGATACAATAGTTATGTGATTTGGACATTCTACATGGACACCAGTCAAGACTCAAACTTGAAAACAAGTTTTGTAAGTTTTTGCACCAAAGTCCAACTCACTTTTTGCAGAGAAAAACTCACAGCAGTATACCCCAAATCTATCACGTAAACAAACTGATGAGCTACAGGAAATTTTTCTATTTCCATTCTGGCTAACTTCTTGACATCTTGTAGACCAAACTCAACAAGAACCTTTTCTTTTTTTTTTTTTTTTTTTAATATTAATTATTATTTGAAGAAAAGGTAGTCACTAGACATATGCGTAAAACTGCATCATATTGAGCATGTTTAAAGTCCAAATTCACATGCCCCCAAGACTTGTTCATGTACATTCTTCATGTGAGAAAATTTCACCCAAAATAATAGCAGCTTTCCAAGCAGATCACAACAGTGTTACTAGAGCAACCACAGTCCGTTTAAGGTTAAGAATGGTTAAACAGCAGCAAAAACTTTGAAGATCAGAGGTGTAATTTAAAGGCCACTATAAGGCTGGGGGGAAATAAAAGGAAAGACAACTTCAACATATTTATAAACAAATATACTGGGAAAATTGTGTGAAAAATAGCTGTCGTGTGACTTGTCTCATTCATTATGCTGTTTACAAATTCTGACACAGTTGAACTGTGACTCCTACAGGGGAAGTTTTTTAGTAATACTGCTTCCACAGAAGACCCATTCATTTTTGTGAACTGAAGCAAGGAAGTTAGGAAACATAAATTCTACACTCACATCTGTTTCACAGTCAGTAAACCTGCTGTGTACTGCAACAGCATATCAACTATCTACTATGTTCCGTCACTTGGACTTCTCTGGGGAGATGGGATCTGGCTAAGATAATTCATTGTGTTTGTGACAAAGGAAGAAGGTAATACTCTTTATCCTGATGACAAGAAGCTAATAGTGCAGGTTGCTCAAAGATGTGCAGTTTATATACATTAGTTTATATTCATTATGTGTCTGATAAATTACTTTATATTATGATTTATTTCATTTGTAGTGCAACAGTAGTAAAAAAAATTTCATACCTGGGAAAAACTGAAAATTCTTCAGTACAAACATTTTGTTAAGCTAACCTCAGACTTGAAAATCACTCTGAATAAAGCACCACTATTATCTAGTCTTCCTTGAATTTGTGATATTTCAGTCGCTCAAAGGAATGTCAAAATCACTAACATGATGAAAGCAGCAGTTATTCTGACAGCTGAAGCATGAACTGAATCTGTCTAGTGAAATCAGCCTAATATGGTCAAATTGCTTTTGCTTTTTAACTGTACATGGGTAAGAGGAAAGATGCTGCATGTGGCTTCCACATCAATTAAGAAATTTATGATGGAATTGCATAACAAATTGCTATGGCCATTAATAAACAAAAGGAAAAAATACCTTTTAAATCAAAGTTGGGGTTTATTTTAATCAAAACCATCACTGAAAGCCTTCACAATTTTCATTTTTCCTTTCACCAAGAGTTATTAAACTTCTGCATGGAATTTTTATTCCTCAGTGACATATAGGTTAAAAAATGCTATTAGGCATTGTTTTTTGCTTATTGCACTATGGTAGTTTCAGGATTTAGCTTTGCTGGAAACCCCTCTGGTTAAGAAAATGAGTCATTTTTCTTTATTTAGCAAGTAGCAAGACACAGATCCATCTTGCATGTGAATGGAACAAGTAAATAACCAAAGCATTTAGAAAATTGGAACTAAATTCTTTCAGCTAGATTTTGACTTGCTTCAAAAAATCATGGAACTGTAAGAATTAGTTCATTTTAGATAAAAATATTGCTCTCAATATCTTCAAATATAATTTATACAGCCGGATTCTCTCAGTAATTTCCTATTTTTTTTCTGCTCTGTGTGTTCTGAAAGGTTATTTTAACATTTTTTTTCTGAGAAAAATCAAGGTCTTCATATATAACTTTCAACATAAGAGAAAAGGCAAAGAGAAGTAATTTGACAACACAGCAGAATTCATGAATTTCAAATGAGGTGGTTGCATTAGGAATTGTAAACCTATCCTTTTTCATCATCTCAACATCCATAAAGGGATTTTCAACCACATTTCTGATCAGAATAGTAACCTTTAAAGATCTGGTTCTAATCTCCCTTGCATGGGCAGGGACACATGCCACTAGACCAGGTTTCTCAGAATCCCATCCAGCCTAATCTTAAACACTTCCTGGATAGGACACCCACAACTTCTCTGGACAACTTGTTCCAGTGTCTTACCACACTCAGAGTACAGAATTTTATCCTAATACCTAATCCAAACCTACCCTCCTTCAGCTGAAGGCCAACTTGATTGTCCAAGTTATTTCTTCATAGAATTGTGTAATAGTTTGAGTTAGAAGGGACCTTTAAAGGTCATCTAGTCGAAGCCACCTGCAGTAAGAAGAGTCATCTTCAACAAAACCATATTTCTCAGAGATCCATCTAGCCTGTCCTTGAATGTTTGCAGGGATTGAGCTTCTACCACCTCTCTGGGTAGAAGGTTCCTGTGGTTTGATACCCACATTGGAAAATACTTCTTCCTTGTATCTAGTAGCTATCTATCTATCTATCTATCTATCTATCTATCTATCTATCTATCTATCTATCTATCTATCTATCTATCTATCTATCTAGTTGTCCATCCATCCATTCATCCATTCATCTATCTATCTCAACTGCGCCACTCAGCTCGGTGTCACCTACAGGGCTACTGAGGGTGCACTCAATCCCACTGCTATGCCATTGATGAAGACATTGAACAGTGCCAGTCCCATGGGCCCCCAAGGGGCACCACCTGTCACTGACCTCTATTTGCATATTGAGTCACTGACCATTACACACACCCTAGATATGACCAACCTGTCAATTCCTTACCCACCAAATATCAATCATCTTCTCCACACCTCTCCAATTTAGTGAGAAGGATGTTCTGACCACCTGTGTTCAAGGCCTTACAGATGCGCAAGCAAATGACATCTGCTGCTCTTTCCTTGTCCACAGATGTAGTCACTCCATCATAGAAGGCTACTATGTTGATCAGGCTGGACTTGCTCTTGGTGAAGTCAATAGTAGATGCATTTCCCATTAGACCAAAGAGTCATATACTGAGTGTTTTAACCCATAAAATTGATTCTGTATGGCATGTTTCCTGCAAATCAGCAATCTGTATCTTCATGGTTGTATTTTAACTCAGCTTTTGCCAGAGATGAAATATAGTAAAGGGGAAATCACTTAAAATCAAGTGACACTGTACATGAAATATGAATTATTTCTTTCAAAAGATTCATGTGAATACTTACGTTAGATGTTGGTTGACCTTGATTTTGAAGATCTCAGCATTCTTAAATGTGTTCAGTTGTTATTTCCCATTGACAAATGGTATAGAAATTTCAATTTAGTGTTTGGTATGAATCAGTAATGAACCTGGATTTCAAAATGAGTGATAAAATATAGCAACCAAAACCAAGACCAAGATGGTCATAATATAGCTATTTTAATTCTAGAGCTACTGAATTTTTATTCTGTTAGATTTTTTAGGTAGCTACCATTACCTCCTGAGAACCTGAGTATATACTCAGGATGTTAGATTTGGTTCATATTCATGATGTCATAATTAGGGTGATGTCAACATATGAGCTGACCCATTTAGCGACAGTAAATCTAATTACACTGTATTTACTGTGGTGTAAACTCACTCAAAGAACAAACACCAGGCTGACTAAAGAACTTTATCTACAGCAACCGTCATCAAATTTCTAAGTACATTTTCTGGTCATAATGTTTAATCAAAGATTAGAAGTATCTGTCTTTTTGAAAATATTATTTTATGTGAACTCAGTAAAGTAAATTCATATATAGTAAAAAATCCATATATAATGGATTATAATTCATCACAACAAGCATGAAAGTTCAGCAATTTTTTAAATCTTTTTTCTTTTTGAGCACTATCTCCAGGTTTATTGCATACTAGAAACATAAATGATATGTTCTACATTTTCCAGATTTGATTGCGTTTCACATAGACCAATAGGTAATTAATTTTCCTTGTAAAATGATCAGAGTAAAGAAGAATTTTGAGTGGAATAATCCCATGGCACCAGTGTTGACATCCTAGACTTCTTACCATTTATAAGGCAGTAAGCATTCTCTTTAGCTACTCCAAATAAATAACACCTTGTATCTGAGAGCCATGATAGCGCAAAAATATGTTTTTCAGAAGCATAATACTTCAGAAAGAAAACTTAGATGAGAAAAATATATAGTCATGAATGCCACAGAGAGGAAACAAAGCTGCAGTGAGAGTGCCTGTGGGCTATGGGCTCAGCAACCTTAGAATAGAAAACTGTCATTGTTTCCTTCAATTTCAAGTGCTTATTATCCTCAAATTGTACTTTTCCATAGCAGAGAAATATAATGAAGATTGCTGTTGATGAAGATGACACTGTAATGATAATGTCACTTAATCTGTGTTTATTAGACATCAAGAAGCGGCAGCAGCAAATGCAAATGTTAGATGTGCAAATGTTATTGTGAACTGCCAAGATGCTGTGAAAATTGGCAGATCAGTTGTTAGAATCTGCATCTTTGGAGATTTGCTGAATTAGAAATACTTTACTACACAACCAGCCTTCTGTTTTCTGCTCCTGAGTAAAGAATATGTAATTACATGTTTCTATTTATACTGTCCCTGGGGTTTTCTATCACTCAAATATTGAGAAGTGGTCTAAGAAGGAAGTTGTCACTCCTTTAAGAACAAATTCCCATCATTCCAATAAATTTCAGTGCATTTGTATAAAGAAGGTTTATATTTCTATTCATATTTCTCTCTACCTAGAATCTTTACTCAACTGGTCTGCTACAGCAATAATTTGCCAAGAGTAAATCTACTGGTGGGAATAAAAGATGTGTGTAACAGCATATAAAGTCAATATTGAGCAAGCTAAACCAGACTGTCTAAATCCTAATAATTTTTTAGCTTTTCAGAGAAATTAAGCCACATTTTCTACCTCTTTCCTTCTTGACCAAGAAAGCAAGAATATTGACTATGTAAAACATATTAATGAGCCTGAGGAAGAACTATTTATTGTAGTTGAGACAGCTTTTTATTGCAGCTCTTCTGGACATCTATTGAATGAAAAGAAATTTGATATCTTTTCCTATGCTTTTTATCAAGAAGAATGATCACATACTGGACAAAATTTGTTTTATAGGCTTTACTTTGAAATTTCTTACATGGGAATAGATGTTGATGTGGCAAAATGTAACTGCAGAAAGTACCCAAAAATGTAGCAACACAGCCCAATATAATGTCATATTTGCTCACTTGGTTTATTTATTTCAACAGCTGCACTAAAAATATTAGTCATAAGTTTGTGAGTGAGGGAGAAATTTTGTAATCTCTAGCAATAACTACATTTCTCACATTACCACGAGCTGTGCTTTCACTGGCTTACATTATTTCAGTTATTGCATATTGAAAGGAAAAACCACAGTCTGTGGATGAGATCAGAATTTATAAAAACCTTTGTTGAAGCAACCCTATTTATATGCTTCACATAAATCTTAGCATTTTTAGATACAGTAACAATATACTTCATTTTGCATCATTTTCCTGTCACTTTAATTTTGCACTTGTGTTTCCATATGAAGATAATTATAGCATCTGTAGCATCAGTTTCTCCCACAGGTCAAACTACTTACATAGGTTAGGTGTGATTTAAAGGTTAAGAAGACTTTCATTGTGTCTCCCTCTTTTACTTCTTTCTGTTCTTCTAACTGACACAAATAATGGCTTCTGAAAGGAGAAGGAAAATAGGTTAACAATAACCTCCCAGGCAGGAATTCTAATGAAATTCAAACTTGTTCCAGTCTCCTCTTCATTTCTTTTCCTGGCAGGTCTGATTGCTTATGTGTTTGATGTCTTTCATGAAATGTTTCCTCTGAAATTATTTTATATAGGGCATGACACACGCAAAAGAGAGGAGAGAGCAAACCTTGATTAAAAATTCTGTAGTTGTGTTCAATTTGTGTTTTATACATCTCAAGACTGACTTCTTCATGTGAATAACCTGGATAATTTTTCTATTTTTGTTTCAAGGCTACTAGCTTTCAAATCTGAAAATCCTCATTTAGGAATTTAATTCCTTTCTCATTCCTCAGTTTCCTTTTATACATTTGTTAGTGATCAAGTGTTCTGCTTTGCATCAATTACCTTGTATTGATTTTTTTTCTGTCCTGGCTTCATTGCATTGAGTATACAATATCCTGTTACCTATTCATACTGCATGGATGGAAGTCTGACAACAAACTTCACATTTTCAATCAGCTCTTGTCAATGAAAAATCTGAAGTAAATGATACTAAGAATAAAGAATTTATCTTTCTTGAGTAGCTTTTAATTTATTGCTGTCACTTTTATTTTTTTTTTTTTAGTGAAGGTATTATCACAAGTAATTTTAATGGTTAGTGGTATTCTTTGTGTACTTGCTGGTTCTGACAGGCATAGTCTAGGGCTGTAACAATATTATGCCTCAGTCAAATATAAGTCAGATGTTATGAAAGGTGTTCTTTTAAAAAGTAACTATTCAATAATCCAAAATGTGCACTCTTCACCCCCGTGCCCTCCCCCCCCCCCACCACCGGCTATTATTCCTGGCTTTTAGCCCACATCATAACTGGAGACATTTGCTACCAAAAAAACCCACATTCTCACAAAAAATTGAGACTGGTGACAAACCCAACATGCCTCAGTTCTGAGGCCTTTAAATTTCATACAAAAAATGTGTCATCTCACTGACAATGACAATAGTGTACTTACTGGGCAATGGAGCTACAGCTTTAGCCAAGAGAGATTGTGGACTTCCCATCCCTGGAGGTGTTCAAGGCCAGGCTGGATGGGTCTATGAGCAATCCGGTCTAATGGAAGGTGTCCCCACCCACAGCAGAGGGATTGGAACAAGTTCATCTTTAAGGTCCTTTCCAACCCAAATCCCTCTAGGATTCTAGGATTAGGAGCCACCCTCATTGCTCCACTGTAATAGTACTTGATATATCCTGTGCATTTCAGAAATGTGGAATACATACTGTATTTCTCATGCTTATCAAAAAAATTTTTACTATTTCCTTGCCTCTGGCCTTGCATTGAATAGGTTTGATTATTGGGTAGTCAAAATTCTTGAGGAACTATATCAAAATCATACATATTTTTTATATTTTTTATATTTTTCTCAACAGAGCTGAACTTTTTCCTCACAATTAGTTCAGAGTAATAAGTTTTCTCATATTTCTCATCTGATACAAAATCGAACTTACGTAACATCATTGATTATATGATTACCTAAGATCTATAATATCCTGCAAATTTATAATGAATTAATCTGGGGAGTATCAGTAGCTAGTCCTTGCACCTCCCTTCCTAGGTCTTTTAGTATTCTTAAGGGGAAAAATTAATTTTTTCTTTGAAAAGAGAACTGTTACCTCCAGGTGTTAGAAAACATACCTTGCATTCCCCTTGTTTTATTATAGTAGCATATGTCCATTCCCTATTTAGGAAGCAATGAATGCCCTAGAGCTCTCCAACCAAAATCTCAAAACATTATAGTTGCTGTAGGCCTTACCTGTTTACAGGCCTTCAAATATGGTAAGTCTGAAGTAGGAAAACTTAGAAGCTCAATACCTTTTCTGAATCAGCGTAGAGCTTTTCTAAAGCTCAACCATTTTCTTCCAGGCCATGAACAACAGAAGGAAGAGTTCATTGAATATAGATGTGTCAGTTCAGATAGGGAGAATTGGAGGCAATAACTATTCTAAAAAGGCAGTGTACCTGAAAATATTGGATCAGGCTAGTTTACAAGTGTGTAAGAGCGGAGTGAGTTTCTCCAGGAAAACACATAACAGAAGCAGTATTCTTTCTCATTCAAAACTTTTCCCTAGATCTTTACTAGCAAGTCATTTCGTACCTGAGGAGATGCTTCACCTCTTACACAAAGTTCAAGTAGTGATTCTAAATTTTTTTCCCTATCTGAAAAATTGCAAAATGCTTTTGACTTACAGGAAAACCCTTTAGTGTCTTATGATATACAAGGTATTAGACAGACATAAATATCTGGAAATTGTTAAGGTAGAGTCACACATACACGTAATTTTTGGTTCACACCACAAGTAAAACAGACACTTGGCATGAAATTGAAAGGTTCTGTTAACAGCTGGAGAAAAGAAAAGGAATTAACAGGTGTGGCTCCATGTACACACTCCCTTTCCTCTCTTCCTGCTACCTATTTTCCCATGGTTACCACATAGTATGGGTCTGAAGCCAGTGACTCACTTGGGAAGTCTTGTTACTCAGTCACTCAAGAGTTTCATTAGGGAGATTATTTAATTTGTTATGAAAGACTTGGTTAATAAAGTATTGATTTTATTTGTAACTGTGTGGGGAACCCTTCTAACAAATTGATTTTAGGATACATGATGAGACAGCAGTCAAAAGCAGAGACTTTTCATCATTAAAATTGTAACTTGTTTATTTTTGGGGTTTTTTTTTAAAGATATGAGAAATCTTTCTGTGTATTAGATAACATGCCATGATCAACTCTTCAAACAAACCAGATGCTTTTGGAGAAAGTACATATTTCTAGCATTTTGCCTTATGTATCTGTTGATTGTGGAAAGATTCCATCCACAGTTTTGCTAACATCAGTGTGATTTGACTGAGAGATCTAAAGAAAGCACAGAGTTTTTGTTCCTTCTTTCTTGACAGCTCCTTGCACAGATGAGTACAGATTTATCATATAAATACAAGCATTGCTGTTCTATCCAATGGTATTATGGCCATGCCAAGCAAGGGAGGATTTCCTTAGCTTCTTGGAAGAAGGCACTGATAATTCCCTTCATAGCCTTTGTCTCAGTGCTTCTTCTCCATTTGAACTTTACTGGCTTTAATTCTTAGCCTTTTCTATTCAAAAGCAACTAAAGTCAGGATCAGTTCATTCTAGGAAAAATATTTTTGCTGCACTTCTGTCCCTACTGTATTCTGGGGATACAATGTTGCCCTTCTATTAATTGCGAGGGGACAACTAATGACTAACTCAGAAACTGTGTCTCAAACTCAGTAGCATTCTCCCTCACAAATACTTATCAGCTGAAAATTCTGAAAAATTTGCAAATTTTTTTCTAAAAAACATTAGAGTGATATATATTGCCAAATGGAATCTTTTCAGAAATATTTTTTGTTGATTCATGAAGCTGTTTGCTTACTACAAAAAAATAGAAATCTTTCACATTTACAGCAAATGATTGAAGAAAGTGGTATTGATCTGGCTGAATTGGAATCTCTTTCTCTTTGAGACACATACACAGAATTCTGGGAGAAAGACAAAAATCTTTCAAGTGAAACTTGCAACAATTTTTTTCTTCATCACACTTGCTAAAAACTAGTAGTTGTATTAAGACAGAAGGGTAATTCTAACTCATGTTTCATCTTGTGGCTGGGTCCTGTCCACACATGACCCAGAACACATCCTAACTCTGTGTCATAATCAACTTATACCTTGTCATCCTCTCTGTGCTTGGCTCTTCCTTGAAAGGATCTCTAAGCACATGGGAGGAGCAGAAACCCTTGCACACTCCAGTAGGCTGATCAAGGAATTAGGATTGTAGGTTGTAACATAAAGATTTGAATACTCTTTAAGTAGACACAGATCAGATAATCCAGATTTGCAGATCATCAAGCTAGATGGCTGAACAGAAGTGTGCTTGGGTTTGGGGTTTTTTTGCAGGTTTTCTTTGTTTGTTGGGGGTTTTATTTATTTGTTTTTTATTTATTTGGGGTTTTTTTTGGGGGGGATTTTGGTTGTTTGGTCCATTTAGTCCAATTGGGTTGTTGGTTCAATTATTTTTTAAATAGTATATATTATTTACACTTTTCTATTGTGAATCTTGGATCAGAAATGCTGTTACGCTTTTACCTTGATAAATGTACAGATATTTTATGAAGTTTCCAGAATCTGATGAAGTCTCAGAAGTTCCTTTTGTATAGTTTTTATAGGAAATTTTGACTTTCAGTAATCAAAAAACACTCAGGCATATTTTTCTTGATTGCTGTTAATTTACCATAATTGATTTTAAATTTTAATTTGAAGAGGGTTTTTTGAATTTGAGGGTTCATGGTATTTCTGAAGACTGTATTTGAAGAAATTCATGACAGCTTCAAATGCACACATTTTGTTGGATTTTTACTTCCAGGAGAAACTTTTATCTGACGCTTAATGTTGCCCTCATCTTTTGGCAGAGTTTGTACTCAGATTACACTACTTCCCTTGAGTTAGAGACAATATTATTGAAAAATTATTAGGGTTTTCTCTTCCTCATGTCAGTAATGAAAAAGTTTGAACACACGCTCCGGTCCAGTCTTTCCCCACGCCCTCTTTATATTTAGAAGAGGTAGAATTTCAGATGTACAAGGCACTGTGTTTAAAATAATGGCCAAACATAACCCAAGGATGGTGATGATACTCTCTGTGTTACAGAAAGGTCATGTCAGAGTCCAGAGATTACAAACAATATAGATCAAGTCTTAGGCAAATGGCTTCTAAATGGGTCTGAGAATGGAGACAGAAGTTCACAAATGCCACAGAAAGTGCTATATTACTTTTGCTGCTGGATTTCCAATGGAAAATTCTCAAATCAAGAAGATTAGGTGCATCATGTGAAGATCTCTGATCCCAGACAGGATAATGGGTTTTGGGTTTAACACAGTAATGAAGTATTTAATGGAAGCTCTTTGCTTTGTGGGGGATAGCAGGAAACATGGTATGATGAAACAGATGAGAGTGATTGCAATGGGAAAAATAAATGCTTACTGAATTTAGTAAGCAGTAAGCAATTCTATCTTATCTAATTGCAAATGCTGAGAACTTTTTCTTCAGTTTATAATTTCACTATTCTTGTGTGACAAAACAACCTGTGATGACCAGCTATGGTTGTATATTGATCACATGAGCTTTTGAAAACTAGAAAAACGTTATTGATTCCCTTTCTGTTTTATAATATTTTCTGCCCTCAAATCTGACTGTATGAGTAAACTCAAGGGCAGCAGTTGTAGTAGCCTTGTAAGCATTTTGGTCTCAGGAGTTTGTTTTTTTCTGATCTGTGGCTTTTCCCAACAATATTGATACTGAAGCATCAACTTTTGAAGGTAAATATCTTTATATAATTTACAAGTCGTTTTGCTACATGCAAGCTGATTGTAAGACTTAGATAGGCATCCTGAAGTCTTCTAAATACAGACCAAACCCAACATAAAAAGGATCTTAAAAAGCCTTGTTGAAATTTTGGTCCTGAAGAGATGTCAATCTTTGCTCATAGTTGAATGCCTGAAATGAAGGTTTGTTGGAAGCAACTTTGGTATGTGGCAAATCTCCTCCAAGGTATGAAGCACAAATGTCTCCCTTGTTTTCAGTTTTGTAGCCACCTTCTTACTATACTCAGAAAAAATCCTCAGTTATATATAAATGTTAGTTATGATTTTTTTCTTAATAGAATTATTTAATCTAATCATGAGACTTACATGATCGCTAATTTGCCACTGGGACACTGCTCACCACTTAATAAAATATTAAGTTGGTATTTTTTTAAGAAATCAACACCTTATTTTCCCTTTTTTCCCTCTGTTTTAGTGTATTTGCATATATTTATTTTATTTGTGGTTGCATGTTGATGTAGTTGCGTCTCCCAGCTATATAATTTTTCATCTTACCACTTCTGTTCTGAGAATTTCTTCTTCTTCTCCTACTCATTCACTACTAATGAAAATTATAAGCGAACATCTCTTGTTCTTTTCCCTACAAAAAAAAGAGACAAAATTGCCAAAGGAAGAAGCAAGCTGCTCCAGTCCAGAAAAATGTGAGCTGAATATATAATAATACTATTTACTTGTAACTACAAAACAAAATCAAAACCAAATCAAAGCAAACAAAAAAAAAAAACAAACAAAATTTAAAAAGAGAGGAGAAAACCCACACATACTTCTCTTTGTAATCTCATTTTGTTGAAGCACAAGAGGGCAGTGTTTCATAAATGCTAACCTGTCATTTGCTCACCATTGCAACAAAGCTGGGACTGACATTCATCTAGCTTTGGAATAACATCCAAGAGATTGGTGTTTAGTGCAAATAGCTCACTGGCAAAGAATCCTAATTAAAAGAATAGGGAAGGCTTCAAGACAGTATATTAATCTATTCCAAACTTGTGGAAATTTCTTAAAGACTGGTGAAAGAAATGACAATAATGAAAAATTAAATTAAAAATTAAATTTCACAGAGAAAAGTAAGCATTGTTAACTTTCTTTTGATAAGAGAATATGAAAGGCTATGCTAGGAAAAAACCAGACAGAGGAAAAGACCCATACGAGCTTTATAAAAGACATTTTTTTAAGTCTGTAAGTGTGTGGATGTGTGTGTTCTTATGCATATGTGTTTATGTGTACACCTGTACTCAAGAAGAAACAGAAGTGATATACATATAAGAACTGAAGAACACACAAGTATACAAAAGTTATTGGCAGAAGAAAATTTGTAGTTATGCATGTTCCCTTACTTTAGGAATGTACAGTAATTTCACAATTACAAGCTGCACTGACTATAAGCCGCATCTCCGGGTGTCGGCAACATTTTGTTCTTTGTCCATACATAAGCCGCACCCAATTATAAGCCGCCCTGTCATTCACAACAAGGACCCGCCTGCAACAAAGTTGCCAAATAGTAACAGAATCGCGGGATAGCGAGATTCACTGGCTCAGCTTGGGTCATGTGGGCTTGGCCCGCTCAGGGATGCTGATGGGGCCAGGTGGCTCAGCTCGGCTGGGCCACTCGGTGGGGCCACTCAGGGCCGGCTGCCACTGCCGCCATGTTTGCTCACCCTGGCCTTGCACTGCCCAGCGGTTGCAGGAGGGGATGGAGCCTGCCTGCTCCTGCAGCAGCGGCAGTGGCAGGCAGGGGCAGGAGCCCCCTGCTTTCCCCCTGGCCCAAGGGGATGGTAGCACGGAGCCCCCGCCTCCCTCCCCCCCTCACTGCCAGCATGGAGCCCCCCCGCCTCTGCCCCAGGCCACGAGGATGGCAGCACGGAGCCCCCGCCTCCCTCCCCACTGTGCTGCCAGCACAGAGCCCGCCTCACCCACCGTGCAACAGAGTAACCAATTAGTAACAATTGCGTAATCCCGTTTTTTACCGGCAGGTGCTCAGCTCGGCGCTTTAGCTGCACTTCCAGGGTTGGAAATTTCATAAAATTTTCACATATTTGCTGCTCCTGAGTGTAAGCCGCATTTCTGGGGTGGGAGCAAAATTTTAGTCAAAATGGTGCAGCTTATAATCATGAAATTACTGTAATCTAATCTTTCCTTTTTTTGGTCTCTCAACTAATTTATAGAATTCCTCCGTGGAAAGATTTTTGAAGACTTCTTTTATAAGTGTCAGATATTCCTCTGCATCTTACTGGAGTCTGTTTATCTGATTTGAGGCAGTTACTTCCACAAGAGGAAGTTTCACATGTATTTCAGACAGACATCCAGCTCCTGCTTACAGAACTAAATCCCCTGCTCAACACTTATTCTGATAAATTGTTTACTGAGCCATATCTTGACCTTGCAATCTGCAGCAACTGTCCCAGTTTGTTGTAAAGACTCTTCCTTGGCTTGAAACCATGCATTTGTTCTACACAAAAATGGATATTGGTCAATCTCTTCCACTAGTCCATTTAACATTGTGAAAGTAGCTTTTGTACTGCCCTTGAAGTATTAATTTTTTTAAATGGATGTGTACACATCTTTTTTAATAATCCATTAGCATCTTTCTTTTGGCATAGATATGATGCAGTATATTTCCTAGAGCAAGAAAAAGCATCTTTTCCTATGTCTTAAAAATCAACTATCTTGAGGTAAAATTATTTCAGTATTCTAAATTATAGTTGAAAAAAGCAATAGTTTTTATAGTATAATAAATCTATTCTTCTTATGCTGGCCAGTTCTTTTTGCTCTAGCATAGCTAAAGGCTGAAGTAATATTTATCTATATATGACGTGAGTTGTTCCCCAGCAAACCATAGACCATGATATGCAATACGTTCCTAGTCCTTGTCATGCAAAAGCATAGTCTTGAGGCTATTTATGACACTTGAGATAGAAAGGACAGATATGTGTTCAATTTCTAAGCATCTGTAAAAGCTGCAAAGTGCATCCAAGTGCTTCTATCTCTGCAGCTCACAGCTGTCACTCTGTACCTCTTTCCAATGCCCACCTGCAAATTATGAGGACTCTGGAAAAGCAAGCAAAACTTCTTGGTTAATCTCTCTATTTGCTATAAAAAAATATGTCTTTGATATCTTTCATTCTCCAAGAAAATGAGGCAGGCTTTCTTTTCTATTCTGAATTACTGATGTACAAATCTTGGAGTGTTCCCCCTCTGTATGCAGACTGCCTCTGCAATGCAATGTGTTTCTGGGCTGGACAAAACTACTTGGAGAAAGAAGTAAGTCCTAGGTGAGCTAAGTCATTTTTCTCTAAGGGTGTCAAGCCTAAGCCAGGGAAACATCCATATTTCCACACATGCCAGTAATTGTATATATGATTTTTGTCCAGATAGAAACATGGATGGTTGATTGAAGCTGTCCACACATGACACTATCTATCCTCAGTTTCAAAGCACTGAATTATAATGGTAACTCCTATAGCTACTTTACATTTTGTGGACAGGCTGAAAAGGGTAGAAAGAAGAACCACAAAGATAAAAGAACTGGGAAACCTGCCACCCAAGGGAAGGCTAAGAGCTGGGCTTGTTTGACCTGGAGATGAGAAGTCTTAGGGAAGACCTTATAACCATGCTCCTGTGTATAAAGGGTGGCTAGAGAGAAGATGGAGACTTCCTTGTTCCAAGTAGTCACATGGAGAACATGAGGGGCAATGTGTAGTAGTTCCCCCAGGGGAAATTCCATTTGGACACAAGAGGAAAATTTTCCCAGTGAGAACAAGCAACCACTGAAATAATCTCGCAAGGGAAGGGGTGGTTTCCCCAGCATTGGACTCTTTTTAAGATCCAGATGTACAGAGTGCTGATCCACTTTGTCTAGACCATTATTTTACCAAGAAAAGTTGGACCAGATGATCCTTGGAGTCCCCTCTAACCTGGTATTCAGTGATTATCTACATGCTTGCATAGTTTTCATATCTCAGGAATAATTTTAGTAAATAGTTCTACTAATACACTATATGTAATGAATTTTTTATTTCACCTCTTCTTCAAAAAGAAATGCTCATTTTTAAATCCACAGGTGGTTAAAGTATTGCAAAGCATGCAATGAGAATATTGCCTTTCCTGTACTTCAGCATTTCATGGTTTCATACCAATGCCTGAGAATGATCTACATTAGCTTTTTTTCTGCCTAGTTTAACATTTGATGTTTTGAATCCATTAATACCAAAAATGTATAATTCAAAATAAGAACTCCTGAGATCTCAAAACGGAAAGCTGACATGACTGTTTTCAAGGTATTTCAGTCACTCTCTTGATTCATAGAATCATTTGGGCCAGCTATTTTTTAGCACTGGACAATACAAAATTTAAGAACATAGTTAATCATATTACTGCATCAGACCATTCAACTGTTCCTGTATCACTCCCTGTGAAAATATGTCTAGACAGGTAATTGGCAACTCCTATCATATTGTCGAGCACCTGATCTGCCTGTAAGCTGTACCTTATCATATATAGAAACACAATCTTCTTTGCTGGAAGAGAATCAGGTCAGAAAAATATGTAAACAAATTGGGCATATAAGTGCTGACAGAACTGGCAGGTGTCAATAATCAATAATCATACCACTCTTGATTATCTTGGAAGAATCATGGCAATTGGAGGGGGTGACTGAGGGCTGGAGAAAATAAAATATCAGTCCTATTGTGTCTAAAAGATCAAAAAACTACAGACTGATCTAGTTAACCTTGATTCCTGGTGAGGGAGGGAGCACCTAACCCCAGGAACAACTTCCAGACACATGAAGGACAAGGAAGCCATTGTGAGAAATCAGCAGCAAGTCATCAAGAGGAGCAGCTGAGACGGCTGGGGCTGTTTGGCCTAGAGAGGAGAACACTCTGGGGAGATCTCCATAACGTATTTAAATAGCTGGAGAAAGAGTCTAAAAGCTTTGGAGCCAGGCCCTTTCCAGTGGAGCTCAATGAAAGGACTAGAGGCGGTGAGCACAAACAGAAACACAGGAGTTCCTGTCTAAATGAAGAAAACATCTTCTGCTGTGAGGCAAGCAAGTTGCTGCTCCCAGAGGGCATAGACTTTCCATCCTTGGAGATAATCAGAATGCATCTAGATATGGTCCTGGGCAACTGGCTTATGGTGACCCTGCCTGGGCAGGATATTTGCACCAGATAATCTCCAGAAGTACCTACCAACCTCAACCATTCTCTGATTCTGATTTTGTAAGAATATAAACCCCAGATTTAAGCACATTAAAATTACACTTTCTTTTTTTTTTTTTTTTACATATCATTGTACAACTTTACCCTGACACTAATAATAATGAAAGGTTATAATTATTTGTTTATGCATAGAAGTAATAGTTTGCTAGTTTCTGCCATTCATCTTTCAGCCTGGTGCCACACAGAATTATTGGCATGGTAGCATCATGACTCACAGAAGTAGCTGAATGCTTGTCTCATGCTGTGTTATTCTTCCTATAAGTTTACTTATTAGCTATAACATTAGGGTGCCTCCTTTGATAGAATCATTTCAAATAACAGTAATTATATAAATGTTATCTCAAAGACATTGTGGCTCTCAATAATTTAATCAGGTCTGTTACAAAAGAAAAATGCTAACGTTTACAGAAAAAATCGTATCAAATCCCATATGCTATCTTTAAATTACTGTTTTTCTTTCTTAATGCAAAGAATTTTACTTTTAAAACTGGTTCACATATTTTAACGGTTTATCTTAAAGAATAGCTATATAATCTACAAAATGAAGAGAGAAAATGTTTGTTGGATTCACTGGTTCTAAAATCCTTTTCATCCTGTGACTATGTTCCAAGACTACATCCTGCTCTGTAGGTAATATATTGTGATCATTAGTGGCACAGAACTATTGAATCAATTTTTAATTCATTCAAATAACTGCAGTGATTAATGAATGAAATTAATTTTACCCAGTGCAACCATTTGAAAGTTCAAATTCGGTTCAAGTTCAATCCTAGACTGTGAGGACAGATAAAAATATTTCCAGAGGACAAGCCATGCTATTGTTCTACAGGCAGAACATGAAAAGATGTATCATTCATCTCTTCCTTTGATAAAAGAAGGAAACTAAGAGTCCAGATTCTTCCCTATACCTATTTTTCAGACCTCTAATTAAGTAGAAATTAATCCATCTCAAAATTTATTGCAATATTTTAAAGGGTTGATTTGTTGAGTTCGTATGAGGTGCAATCTCATGAGCTAATTTCCAGAACATAGGGTAAGATAAAACCCATCTTAGAACAGCAAAAATCTCAGTAGGAATTAATTGCCAGCTCAATAATTTAGTAGTATTTTTTTGCTACCTACTGTGGACTCTTTGGTTAAAATGGCTACAGGCTGTAAAGGTAAGAGAAATTGACCCAAGTACTCTGGGTCTAGCAGCCAGACTATCTATCATATTCAGTATATGTCCCAAATATCTTCTATTGGCCAGTTCTGAAGTACTTTTTTATTGCTTCTGTTATTGTCAAATTTGTCTGTTATTTGACATATTTGCCATAAATACACAATAAAACCTTTCTTATCATTAGTTGTCTTTTTTATTGTAAAGTGAAAATAAAGTAGTATTCTATGTGTTTGTGGAGAGATATATATTGCTTTGGGAAGGTATCCTTACTAGAGATGAGAAGACTGAAGAAATGCAGCGGCTCAACTAAAACCCAAGTAGTTATTGGCACACAGTCAAGTGCAAAGCTTAAATAAATATAGATGATTAGTATGAAGAGTGCCCATTTCAAAAGTGCGTGTTGTCCTTCAAGGTAAGGTACACTCCTGTGTATCAGCAGTTTTTACCTACAGAAAGGTGAGACACTTCTGACCTGCATTCTCACTACGCTGCTAGTTTTGGTGAGCACAGTTTGTCTTGACCAAAGCTATACGTGCTTTTTCTGTATGCAACGTACAAATTTTTCACAAAACTTAAGAAACAGAAGTGATCATGAAGATGAATTGGGTTTGGAAGACAGAAATCTCTTAAATATACTTTTGAGACAATCTATATTGCTTACTGATCTATGATTTTTTAGAACCGTAGAATCATAAAACATGCTGATTTGGAAGGGAGTTACGAGGCTTTGTACTTCTCTCTCATCTAATCCAACTCCTGGCCTTGCACAGGACATAGCAAGGATCGTACCCTTTGCCTGAGAGTATTGTCCAAACACTTCTTGAGCTCTGTCAGGCTTGATGCTGTGACCACTTCCCTGGGGAGCCTGTTCCACTCAGTGCCCAGCCACTCTCTGGGTGAAAAAACTTTTTCCTGATATCCAGCGTAAACCTTCCTCAACTCAGCATCATGCCGTTTCCTTGAGTTGTGTTACTGGTCATAAGAGTGATAGGATCAGTTCCTGTGTCCAAGGCGTTAATGAAAATGCTAAAGAGATCCAGGCTGATGGAATCCTGCAGAACCCATTAATAACAATTGCCAGCCTCATGTCACCCCATTTGCTACAACTCCTTGTGCCTGACCAGTGAGTCAGTTGCTTATCCATCAGGAAAGGTGATTATCCAGCTGTATGCTGGATATTTTGTTCCAGAAGGACTCTGTGTGAAAGTATCAAAAGCTTTGCTGAATTATAAAAAGATTATATCTACATGCTTTCCAAGATCAATTGGATGTATAATAGAAGTAAATCAGGTTCAACAAGCAGGACTTTCCTCTCATGAAGCTGTGCTGACTGTGATCGATGACTGCTGTTTTTCAGGTGTTTTTCAGTATCTCACAGAAAGATCTTTTCCATTATTTTAGGAGGCTTGTAGATTCCAGGGTCCTCCTTCTTGCTCTTCTTGAAAATGAGGACAACATTAGCCAGCACTGGGTTGTTGTGTCCAGACATTTAACTGAACAATGGATGAGTTTCTAAAGTATGCAAAGAAGAAGGAGAGAGGGAGTGATGGAAGGAAAGAACAAAACCAAAAATAATGAGGAGAATAAAATAGAACGTAAGGAAGGACTAACAGGCAGGACATCAGTGACAAAAAGAGCATTGAGGACTTATTCAGTGTCAGAACATTCCTGGCTAAGACCTTATGCATGGAAATATCAAGATTTTAGTATGATTGCCTCAACTCAGTAATGCTGCTCATTCCAACAGTCATAAAAAATAACTGGAGCAGTATGTGAGAGGTATTTTCATGGCTGTTGTGAGCAGAGTGCTTTTCAGTCACATTGCCTTTCAGTAACTCTGTGGTGAACTATGCAGCGTGAAATACTAAATTCCAGACCAAAAGTTTGGAAATTATAATGATATGACAACAAATGGATGTACTACATGCTGTTGGCAGACATGACTAAGGGCTTATGTGATAATCATACCCTTCTGAGGGCCAGCTGTAGGCTTAGGATATCTCAAATGCCACTCATACCTATGTGTTTTGGAACTGCACTAAGCGCTAAATGCCTCTGTTACACAACAAGCACATATAAAATCTTTAATAGCTATAGCTATAAAAATGGAAATGAGGCTACAATTAGTTTCTTTGAATTTCAGCACCTCAGGAGCAAAGTATTAATTTTCATTGTATGTAACAATGAATCTCATTTTAACACCTTTTTTTCAATGCTCCAATGAAATTGTTTGTTTTCCAGCTGGTCTGGCACATAATACTATATCCTAGATGACTTTGAACAGTAAACTGTGCTGATTTTGCATGTCCTTTTAATCTGTCTGTTGAGAATTAATCACACCATATCCCCAGCTGAGGCCTTTTTACTTTTGTATTTCTCTTCAATTACAGAGCGAAATTTTCAAGCTAGACAGTGGATACCACTAGAAAAAATTATGCTGCCTCTTTGTTTCCCCTGTTTTTTAATAACCTACAACCTAAAGGAAATTACGTGAGCACCTCTGAAAAACTGATGACAATATTGAACAAAAGCTGAAGACTGCTAATTCATCTTTTATGCTTTAAAAAAGTGGTGAGAAATAACTGGAAAGTTATGAATCATTTAGTATGAGCTCAAAGCTGAATATCTAACGGGATTTTTTTATTTCAGATTCAAAATGTAAGATTAATTTACTCTAGTCATTAGAGGTTTTTGGAATTTCATCTCCTTAAATAAATTCCATGGTGTTTTTAGAAACTAGCTGGAAGTGATGATGGTTATGATTAAAGACACAGGGATTTCTTCAGAGTTTTTTTATGCATTTTGATTAAAAGACATACATAGTGGGAACTCACAAGATGACTGGGCTAGAAATGGGATCATTGATAAATTTTGAATGTGACATATAGAAATGAATAAATTACAGTAATTTCATGATGATAAGGTGCACCAGATTACAAGGCGCACTTCCGGGTTTTGATCAAAATTTTAGTCAAAACGGTGTGCCTTATAGTCATGAAATTACTGTAATTAAAGTAGGATTATTAGACACCAATTCTTTATTTGTCCCTACTTAGTTCCTTCATCAGCTATCGGGATGAGAACATCAAGAATATCCTGAAGTTTGCAGATGGCAAGATTAGGAATTATGTTATATTGTCATATATGTATATATGATATGTATATATGATATGTACAGTAATTTCACGACTATAAGGTGCACCCTTTTGGCTAAAATTTTGGTCCAAACCCGGAAGTGCGCATTATAGTCCGGTGTACCTTATATATGGACAAAGTTCGGAAATTTGCCAACCCAGAAGAGCGAGCCCGCAACAGCCCCGAGCTGAGTAGAGCCTGCCCAGCAGCGGTATCGGGGCAGCACAGGGCTGGGGTGAGCCTGGCGGCATCGGGGTAGTGCCAGCACAGAGCAAGCCTGGCAGCGGCAGAGCAGCCCAGGCGTAGCGGGGAAAGCCGGCAGCATCGGGGCAGTGCTGACATGGGGAGAGCCTGGCGGCATCAGGGCAGCGCCGGCGCAGGGGGGTGGAAGCGCGGCAGCGCAGCCCAGGCAGGGAGGGAAAGCCAGCGGCAGGGGGGCTGCGCCAGCGTGGCGCAAACCTGGCAGCATCAGGGCTGTGCTGGCATCAGGGCAGCACCGGCAGGGGGCAAGCTCGCTGGCATCGGGACTGCGCTGGTGCGGGGCAAAAGACCAGGGGGTCGCAGGGCATCTGGCACGACACGGGGCGCCTGGAGTGCCAGGGGTACATGGGGCTCCCGGAGTTGCACGGAGCTGCCAGAGCGCTGGGGTGGTGCGGGGAGGGAGGGAGCGGGCTGCCGCAGAAGCCGCGAGCCGCGGCCACTCCGAGCCAACCCAGGAGTGTGAGCTGGGGCCCCACCACAGTGGTCCCAAGCCGCCCCAAGCCACGGCGGCCCCAAGCCACCCCAAGCTGCCCAGTCCCAAGCCACCCTGAACCGCGGTGACCCTGAGCCACCCCGAGTTGCGGCGGCCCCGAGCTGCTTCAAACTGCCATGAGCCACGGCCACCCCAAACCACACCTCACCAGCTGACACCAGGGGCGGGCGGAAGTGCCAGGGCCTATGCACAGGGAGGACGCTTAAGGTTGCGTTTAAAGGCTACACCAATCTGTGAAAAATGTTTGCAAATTGAGCACCTGCCAGTAAACCCTGCGATCATGCGATTCTGTTAGTAATTCTTTACTTTGTTGCGTGCGGCATGGATCTTTGTGGCAAAAAAATATGTACTCCTTATAGTCCAGTGCGCCTTATATAATGTGCAAAGTTGCAAAATTTGCTGACTCCCAGAGGTGTGCCTTATAATCCGGTGCGCCTTACAGTCATGAAATTGCGGTATATATGATATATGAGATATACATATATATATATATATACACACACACACACACACACACACACACATATATACAGTAATTTCACGACTATAAGGAGCACTCTTTTGACTAAAATTTTCCCTCGAACCCGGAAGTGTGCCTTATAGTCCGGTACGCCTTATCTGATGTACAAAGTTGCGAAATTTGCCAAACCGGAAGTGTGAGCTGTGAGCCGTGGGGGGAGCCAGCAGTGCCATATCAGCCGGCTGGAGGCGGGCCCAGGGGCCTGCAGCATCGCCCCTTCCGGGTGGAGGAGCGCCAGGGGGCCCGCGGCACCCCCCCTCCTGGGTCCAGGCAGTCCAGGGGGCCTATGGCTGCCGGGGAAATACGGGCCAGGGGGCCTGCGGTACCGCCCCTGCTGGGTGGAGGCGGGCCTGGGGGCCAATGGCTGCCGGGTTGAGGCAGGGCCTCGGCCAGCAACCACACGGGGGGAGCTGGGGGCGGAGCCTCACTGCAAAAAAAAAAGTGTACCTTATAGTCCGGTGCGCCTTATGGTCGTGAAATTACTGTATATAGAGTCATGGAATAATTCAAATTTCTTGATTAAAAGATCCCTAATCTCTTTGTATACTAGCAATAGACAAGGAACAAAGGTCACAGACTAAAGCTACTGAAATTGGAGTACAGAGAATTGTTTCAGTTCACAGATTATTGTTCGTAGCCAAAATGCTATTATATTCACTAAAAAAAAAAATCACGGAGCAGAGAAAATTGAGGTTTGCTTGTTACACTGATGAACCAATTGCTAAAGATTTTTATGTCTCCTCCTGGGATCCATAAGTGGAGAAGAGTGTTGAAATAATGAAGACTTTTCAAAGTACTACTCCAAAAATCATGTACAGATTCATTTGATCAAGGAGTTGCATGAAATATTTCTAAATCTCTATGGAAATCTGCCTATACATGGTAAAAAAAAAATCATTGAATCCTTCCAATGATGGAAGGATTTTCAATTTTGCTGATCAAAGTGTAACAAGATCGAAAAGTTGGAAGTTGATGTTAGACACCATCAGCCCTGAAATTAGAAGTAATTTTGTGGATGTAAGAGAAACTGAAAAGTTTCCAAGGAAAATGGTAGACTGATCATTTCTTAGTGTATTTTGGATGAGACTCATTTATTTTTCCCTTAAATCTTATAGTTTTTTATAATTTCTGGGAGAAATTCCGTACCAGAGAGTATTTGCATTGGTTGACTGGGATTATTCTTTTAAAGCAAAAAAGTTGTGAATTTACATGTTATTTATTGATTTTCTTCCATGCTGAAGTGTAAGAAAGTAATATTGCTCTGTGGCTTCATCTGCCCGTCCACAGGGATTAGGAAGCACCGTATCCCTAGAGGCACAACTGATCAGATGCGGTTATGGTTACAGATGTTTTCTCCTTCTTTCCCTGAAACACTACTGAGTAGTATAGCACTGACTAAAGGTAAGAATAGGAAGACTCTTTTCCCAAAAAACAGGGGATAAAGGGGAAGATGGAGAAGGTGGAAAATATTACTTGCTTTCAAACTTGGATGCAAACTTGGCAATTCAACTCCTTGTGTCATATATATGTGTTCATGCTTGTGGTAGCTGGTGAGTCCTTTTCCTGTGTAGAGGCAGGTTGATCTCTGGTTCTCCCTCTCTCTTGGGAGCGTGGTTCAGTGCTGCACTGCAACCAGTCTGCATGGGTAACACAGACATATTTAGAATACTTACATGGCTGTAATGGTTGCATTACACCAGAGGTCTGAGCAGCTTCATAATGAGCCTTTTCCCAGTAATTAATTTAATCTTTGTTTTTCACCTCATGAATCATCAGTTTACCAGTACACCAAGATCATGGTGATCACCAAGTCATGGTGATCATCTCATCTGTGCCAGACTTTCAACCATTGCTTGTATTGGCTTTACTGCTGCAGTTTTGCATTAAGACTGAAACTGTGTCAAGAGCTGATGTTTGTGCCATTTTTGAAGCCATTAACTCACTCTTTTACCTAAAAGTCTAGACATAGTGTTGATGACATTCACTTGTCAGTGAAGGCCTAAGAACTCTAAAAAAGTGTGAGAAGCAGATCAACAAGAGAAAAACCAAGTGTCATAAATTGTCTGCAACTTCTGCTTTGAGCATTCTGCTCCTCAAGGCCATTATCAAAAGTAACAGCTTCTCATTTTATGACCTCACAGTCATTCTAATTCACTGGAATAATTTATGACAACAGTTTAGAAATGCAAATCTTTGTTTGAAGCCAAATTACTCACTTTTAAACTGGAGAAATATAAATTATTATTAGATTGTAGTTTAAAAATATGTTAAAACGTAGCAAACAGACTTCAGAAAAACTGTGGAAATATAGTAAAGGCATTTACACAAATGTTTGGTCATAAATAAATTTTAGAAATATAAAAATTGACCACTGGAGTACAAATTATGTTAGGAATGCCTTGTAATTTTTGACTGTCTATGAAGGAGAATAGTAACAGTCAAAAACTATATCAGAAACTATCAAAGGATTCAGATCACTGCAAAGAAGTTACTAAGAGCCAGTAAGTCATAAACATCTATATCTATGGCTATGTATTTCTTAGCGAAGAAAAAAAGGGATCTTCTAGAAAAGGAGTTTCATTTTCTGCCACTTCAGCCCTTTGTGTTCCTTTGTAGCTTTTTGATTTCGTGTTTTCAAACATAGCCAGTACCATCTCTCACAGTATTGGCCTTTTTTCTTTTTCAAGTTTTTTTTCCATCTTTGAGACAAGGCTGAAGGGAACTAGCTAATCCTTGAAATGGAAAAAAACAAAACGCTCTATGAGAGAGGAGCTAACTGTTAAACAAATGCAATGGACTGAAACTGAGATGGCATGCAGAGACAATGTGGGCAAATTGTTTCATGAGTGACTGTCAGTGCACACCAAAGCATTCATATGAAGTGTTGTACAGCACCTTCAGGAATAACACAAGAGATTCTTGTAAATGCTTTCCCCCCTGAGATGTTGAACACCCATAAAATCCGTTGACCTGGTAGAAAGCAAAAATAATCCATCTACAATGTAGCTGGATGATCCCGAGCATCTTTAAGGCAGCAGAGGAAATTGATGGGCTCAGATAAATTTGATGGTAAAATCCCCTTTACTAAGATGGAATGAATTTTCTCACCACAAATGTTTATTTCAAACTCTATCATACACAATGCCTTTTTTACCTCAGGTAATTTACGTATCTCCAGGCTGGAATCCATAGTTTTGTCCATGTGATTGTTGTCAGGGCAAGATCTTGAAGAGATTCACTGACTCTAAGGTTTCACAGACCAGTCTGGCCTTATGTTGTAATGGAATACTGTTAATTACAGGTTTAAAGAATTTTTGGGGGGACTTATTTTCAAAGTAAAATGGAAATTTTAAGATTTTTCTGTTTCTTCTAGAGACTAGTAACTGATGATGAAATTATACATGCTCCTAATACTTATCCTTTTCTTCTCCAAATAAAAACACTAACTGAGGGTTTCTGAATAAAACACAAACATTTTTAACTATTTAAATAACTGCCAAACAATAAATTCTGATTTTCCCTTCAGACCCAGTAAAAACTGTGACATGGTACAACAATAGCATCCACTAATCCCCATGAAAACATGTTATGTAAAATGGACTCTGCTATCATAATAAATGAAACAGAATTATTTTAAACTAAAATAATTGCTATCAACTTTGATTTGCCACTTCTCTGTATATTGAAGTTTTGGCCTGTTTAAAAAAACGTCTTGAGGGGAGGACAGAAAATGCATTTCAGAAAGTTAATTGCAATTTTTTCAACAGCTGTCAAGAGTTCAGTATTACCTTGAGAACACTCTGCAGCTAACATTAAAGGATCTGGGCTGCATTTTGCTACGGTTTTAAAATTTTCCAATTTTATTAGATGATCTGCATTCTTCTCAATTCATTTTCTTTGAATATACCTAGAATTTTTTAGTTGTCTTCTACTTCCAGATATCATTAGACACAATAAGCAATTATCATCTGACCCTATTTCTGCAAATAATGCTTAATGTTAAGATGTCTGTCTGGTTTTGAAATTCTGCAGCCTCTCCAAGGGAAAAGTTCTCAAGTTCTCTATTCAGTTTCCTCTAAATACAGAGTTTGCACACTACAGTTTACAACAGTGAGTCCTTTGGATTAAAGGAGATTCTATAGAATCATGCAATGCGGGTGTACCTCAAGACCCCAAGATAAATTAGTTGCTGGATTGTTTCTAGAGGATCTCCTTATCAAAAGTTCCCAGGGAGAAAAAAAAAGTAATTAATTTTCAGCCAAAATTTGGGTAGTTCTTATATTTCTCTGGGAATTGGTTGCCAAGCACCAAACATTCATTTCCTGTGCGTATATAGCTGCACTTCCTCACTCAGATAAATCTGATAGTGCATGAGGAAAAGAAAAAATTCAAAGACTATTGAGCTGAGAAACAATAATCTCACATGTCTAATGCAGTATCTCAATAATATGAATTTGCATCACAACTGTGAAAGCAGAGAGATTGGACTGAATTACAAAAAATACAAAATTCTTCTGGTCAAATGAAGTTGGGGAGGGATGAAGGATGCATAGAGGTTATTTGTAGTCCTGTGGAAATTATGACTTTTAAAAATATAGAATCTCATCCAGATGAATTAAAGTAAATTTTACTGTAAGGCTTGTAATTGAAGAATGTAATATCAAATCATGTACTTGGGATGAAGGATGATGTTGCGTTTACTCAATCACAGATTCAACGCGTCATGCTGTTCAGTGTATGGGAGAGGCTGCAGATACATCTGCAAGGAGTGTGCTCGGTGACTGGGAGATACCTGAGCAGTTTGACCTGGAGCTCCTACCATGCTTCTTTTACAAGCAGGCCATGCCTGGAGGAAGAGGTAATGAAACACCGATGGAATCTTTCTCTGTAGTAGACTCAGAATTTGAGTCTCTATTCTGTGAATTAATTCCTTTTTAAGATTTCTAACTTGAAGATTTATAACTTTTCCAATTAATATCTAATGGAAATGTAGAACACAAATATGTAATTACTCCTGAAAACAGAGCCCTCAGTCTAGACGGGCTTAAAATAAAAATCCCATAAAAAATCATAATAACCCTCCATCTAAATCTTCGACATTAAGAGAAACATCCTAATGGCCAAAAGTGTTTATTTAATATTATTAAAATTATTTATTACTAGGGGGATTTAAAAACATTTAAAATTTCACTGAAGTGCATAAATTGTTAGATCTCATTTAGTGAACTGATGATAGTAGAGTAGGTCATTCTAACACTTCCAATGCTTCTGATACTTCATCTGTAAATATGCGTAGACCACTTTAGTGCACATGAGTTAAGTATTGAAGAGTATGAAGCTGAGGTTGCTCATGGGTCGATGAGTCCAGTCTCTTGAGTTTATATTTCCCTGTAAATTCTCAACATGGCTTTTCCCATACAATTTCCCAGAGAAGAGAGAATGATTTAAGAAGATTATTTTATATAACAATTTTAATTATAGTATTAATAAGCCTTTTGTGTATTCACTAGACAATTTGGATTCATTATGAATTCATTGAAAAATTATCTGAATTGACACTAAATTACCAGTATATATATATATGGTGTAATAATCTTTGGCCATAAGAACATTTTGAGTGTAATTATTTGATATCTTCTTCTCTATACTTTGAAAATTATTCTACAGCTTTATTAAAGCTTTCTTACTGCCATGATTGAAAGTCTTCTCAATGGTTCAAATTATCATCATTGTTAGTTTATTTCCAGTTATTCTGATGCCAGCATTACTCTATGACTTTTATAAATGGTTTGTCCCATGTTCCACTTATTTTGTTGTCTTAAATTGTCTTCCCTTTAAAATCTATTCCGAATTTTGCAGGGTCGCAGATGTGTGATATAATTCTATTTAAGGTCTAGTAAAAAGGAAAAGTAGAAGAATCAGCAATGCACATCATTTCATGCAGATCCATTCTCAAATGAATTTTCTTGGTGTTGTAGTTCTAAAAAAAAATATCAGCAGCAAGCATAAACTTAAGTATAACAGCACCTACTGGTGCATTTAAAACATTAACAGAAACTTCAGACCAAAGGCAAATTATTATTCTTTTCCATTGTTCCTTGACAAGTTACATAATGCCAATTATAAGTAATCAAAAGTTTCCTGATTAATGTCAAAGATATTTCAATTGTGTGCCTCATATGATGGTACAGCTAAGATAAATGCTAGTGATTTAACAAAGCCTTGGAGCTGATAAAAGTAACCTAAAAAGCTCCACAGAAATTTAGGGAACAAATAAGTGTGTGTTGTGCTGAGAAATCGTAATCTCACACATCAATGATAATCTCAGATGCTTGATAAAAGTTATAAAAGAGAAGGGATGAAGAAAAAGCCAGTGGTAGAAAAATAGCAAGATACTATATTTTGAAGTAAATTTGTTAACAAGGGAATCCACTGGTTTCTTGCAACTTGTAGGTGATAAGAAAATATCCCCTGCAAGATATTGTGTATCCACTGGTTTCTTGTGCCTTGTAGGGGATAAAAAACTAGGACTGCATGCAAAAAGATTTAAATTACTATAAAATAGATAATTATTAGCAAAATAGTAGTATTTTGAGCACAGAAATATAAGAAGAACAGACTGAGACTGAAAACTGAAATCTTTAGAAGGTTTCATACCTTCATAGCTTCTCCAAGCAATGTGGAAATTAACACAAACAGCAGTTATTTAAAATACAATCAAGGGACAAGCCTTCAAGTAATGTCAGAAATGCAAGCTCCTTTTCAGGAAAGGGAATGAAATCTTGAAATCAGAGAACAAAGTCTAACAAACACTCTGGAAAGGAGATATGATCATATAAAGTGCAATTGAATAAACTAGAAAATTTGAAAATGGAGTGACTACAACCAAATGGACTGAGATTAAACAAAGGGCAGTAAAAGGACCAAAAGTTGCCAAAATTACTCCAACTAAAATCCTGAGATCAGAGAAGAAACATAAACAAAGAGAGGAGAAGAGAGTAAATTAATTAATTAATTTTAAAAGGAAATTTAATTTTAAATTTAATTTAAAAAAGGAAAATATTCTGAAACCAAGTGAAAGTGATAAAAGTGAATGGTAAAGTGCGGGGAAATGGACCAAAGCTTGCCCAGTTAATTCCCATTGAAATTACAAGATTTCATTCCCTTTCCTGAAAGCAGACCAGAAAATTCTTATTTGTATGATCCTTAAACTGATAATATTTAGTGTTGAGAAAATGTGACTGGGGCTTTGCAGGGCAGAGATGCAAATAACAGACAAACCTATGCATACAAAGTCTTCTCTTCAACTTCACTGACTTTCAGTGATTCCTTTTCTCACGTTGAGACTGAAAGAATGGGAGAAGCTTTTTGGTGTGGAGAAAAGGCATTTAAATTGTTGCTATTTCCATCACCGACCTTTCCCCAACTGATTACAAAATTCTTCTGGCCAACTTCATCCTTTTTGGTACTCTTTTAAGGTTTGTGGGAGTTGGCCAAAATGACTCTAGTTAGTTGACTCAGCTGACTGGGATAAACAGGTGTGTGCAGTGTGTAAATGCAGATCCTATTCTAACAATACAGAAATGAGTTTTTGTGGAATGATGTATTATCCTGCATAATCAAGCACTGCTTCTCCTCCCTGATTAGAGCAGAGCATGAGGGCACACATCAGTATGCACAGCATAAGACGTTAGGAAACAAGCAGAGCAACCTGATAAGAGTCTAACCTCATCTGTGAGATTAGCTGTTCTGAGGGACAGCTGCAGCAGCAAAAACATGAGATAGAGCCATTCAAAGTTTTTTCTGCTTTAGGTATTCATTATCAATAGTTTTAACACTTCTCTACTCATTGATGTCTGTCTCCTGCTGCTCAAATTTTTCAGTGACATTCCTTATGAAAATACCCAATAATGGAATTTTATTTGCACAGACAGTAATATTAGGAAAACTATTTTTTCTTTATTAATATTTTCATCATGCTGGAATTCTAGATTTTATCTACCAGTTCCCCTGACTCTGATAGTCTATCGGTCTAAACTTCCCTGAAAATTACATCTAAGCAAGGGGAATAAATATAAATAAATGACTGCAATTTGCAGCAAGTGAAAAAATTGTTAAGCTAAACCAAAATACAGGCATGTTCATGGGCCAAAGCATTATATTGCACTTATATAAGAGAAAGTATTAATGGTGTTTTCAAATTATGTCTAGAAGACACCTGATTCACCAGTATATTCCATTTAAAAGTCCCCATTTTTTTTGGCACAAGAGAATTGCAGGAGAAAATATTGGTTTAAAAAAAAAAAGGGAGCATCAAGAAGAAGGAGCATGTTGATGAGTTACAGCTATAGAATAATTCTGCCCAAAAAAACCACAAGTAGAAAGTTGCAAGTATTGCCTTAGTCTAAAAAGCTGCTAGGAAGGAAAAAAACCAGCTGAGAATTATTAGAAGTACAAACACAGTAATAAGGATATGTCTCCATGTCACATTGTGACACCCCCAGGCACCGGGAAGGACAGAACCATGTCTGACAATTTTCACTGCAACACCAGGAACAGAGTGCTACTTATGGTACCCACAGGATGAATTATTGCAGGAAGGTGCTACTCTCTGAATAGCTCAAGCAACTCCACACAGCCCTGGAATCTGCAGTGTCAGAACAGCAGCAAAACATTGATTTGAAACTGATAACTGAACTAGCTGCAGTTTTCTGCTGTGGTTTAATGTTCCTTTGGAAAGTCCTGATTATTATTTGTATGCCTCCTGACCAGACACATTTGTGTCAGTATAAGATCTGCAATGCATAGTGGCTTGAGCTAGGTACTTTGCTGCCCTATTCTCAAATATTGATTGATCAAAACTAACAGTTTTTTTAGATGAGAGTTTTGTGCCCACTTTTCCATTTTTTGGAAAAGTAAGGAAACACTTGATTTAATTTCAAAACTAATTTTGCATATACATAATTTAAAATTCAAGCCAAAGTAGGCTCAAAATTTAATAAGCTGATCAAAACAGGAATTAAAGTAGCAAAATAAAGATATGCTTATGAAATCAATCCTTAATATGAAATTAAAATATTTCTGAAAAGAGGAACTGAAGGACTTGACTGAAGATGAATTTCATGCAGAAAAGTTGGTATATTTTTCAGGCAGGAAGTTGAAACATTCAATATCCAGAAGACAAGAGAATTACTGTTAGTATGATTTGCATTTAGCGATAGGTTAAAAATAAAATTCAGTGATCCCAATTCAAGCAAAACAAAAGATCTTGTTTTTAGAAACCAAACCATAATGTTTTAATTTAAAGTAGCTCTCTAAGCAGCATTATTTATTATATTTTAGTGTGACTGTCTTTAGATTTCTGGAGGTCTTTAATATCATATTTACGTTCTCTGTATTTGCAGAGTATTCTACAGCCCATGCATAGTAAGAGATCTGTGAGTTTCAGCTTATGAAATTACTATGTTAATAAGGCACAAATCCTGTAAAGTAACTTTGCATCCCACACAGTCTACCACTAAATTAATTCTGGCACTTTGAGTCATCAGACTGGCAAGGCCTGAGATGTAACACTGAAAATAATAAAAACTAGTACTCAAGGGCTGATCAGCCTAGAAATGTTAAAGCAAGTGCATTGTCTCTACCCACAGAAACATTTAAATTATGTCTCATATAATATGTGTTTCAACTTGGGAAGGCTTAAAAATTACATATTGAATAAAAAGCCAAAGGTTTCTAAAGATCATTTGAACAGTCTTACTCTGCAGGAGATATCACTTCATAGAAGAATTTGAATAGAAGTAGAATAATAACTTTAAGAGCAAGCAAATGCAAGTTTCATGGGATTCAAAATCCTGAGGTTTATTAGCAGTTCAAATTTTAGTAGAGTTTAGTTAAAAATAATGGTGCCTGGCTGCCACTGTAGTAATAATTTAACTTCTTCAAACATTTAAAAATATTTTTGTGTCATTCCTGTTCATTTGCCTTCACAGCCAGGCAACGTCTTCTAATCCACCTGCAGTGGCATAATGACACTTTCATAATGCTGTTGCCAGGTATCGGTGGATTCACTTATTGCTCATATGCACAACATTAAAAAAAAACTCTCCTTTTTGAGAGAAAATGTCATTTTGTATTGAATATGTGATGGATAAATGCATACTTAGTGGAAGTGTTAGGTTTAAAAGACGTTTCAGAACCCTCTTCTGAAAACCGAACTGATGAATTCACTCTGGCAAGTGCGGGAAATCCAATATTTAAAGCAAAAGCCATTATATCCTTAATTCTTCTTTACCACACAAGGCCATGATACTTTTGTCTTGGGTTACAATAGAGGGTGTGATAAAAGGTCTATTCTATCACCATCTGTTGAGAGTAGAGGCAGTAATGCTTATGTCCGTGGGAGATGTTCTGCTAATGGGCCATCCATTGAAACCAGGCAGAGCATTGTTCTTTGTCTTTTCACAACTCATCCTTCCTCCAGCGAGTCATTTTCTGCTAATGGCCCATTGAGTCCCACTGTGTGACTGATAAAATTGCTCCAGCCAGGGGGAAGAGCCCAGCATTTCTTACCAAGATAAAAACAGAGGTTTTGGGACACCAAGGCAACCCCTTCTCCACTGGACCCAAGAGGGAAGCTGGATTTCTCCACATCACCACTGGACCTTTAGAGGGAAACTGCACCTTCGACAGGAGCACTGCTTCAGCTGAATCACATCTGTCACTGCAGGAGAATGCAACCACCATTTAATGGGACTGCTACCAACACCCTGCCTGACGGCGTGCCAGGTTGTACTCTGACTTTGTCAGGGCTTGGGGCTTGTTTCTTTGTAGTATTGTATTTCTATTTACAGTTATTTCATGAATACAAGCCGCAACATTTTGACTAAAATTTGGCTCCCACTACAGAAATGCGGCTAATACTCAGGAGCGGCTAATATGTGAATAATTTTCTGACATTTCCACCCCCAGAAGTGGAAACCGAGGTGCCGAGTCGAGCAACTTGTCAGTAAAAGCCGGTATTTCACGATTGTTACAAGTTGTTACTCTGTTGCTCCGCGGGTGGAGCCTGGCTCCCTGCAGGTAGCATGGGGGGCAGGGAGAGAGGCGGGAGAGCTCTCTCCTTCCCTCCTCTCCCGCAGCCCGGGGGAGAGATGGGGGGGCCCAGTGCTGCCTTCCCCGCAGCCTGGGGGGAAGCGGGGGCCCCGTGCCGCCATCCCCGTGGCCCGTGGGGTAAGCAGGCAGGCTCCATCCCCGCCCGCCGCCACCGTTGCGGGTGTGGGGGGGTGCTCCATACCTGTCTGCCACCGCGGGGCAGCGCCGGGCCAGGGTGACCAAACCCAATGGCAGCGGCGGCTGGCCCCGAGCGGCCCCACCGAGCGGCAGCACCAAACTGGGCCACCTGGCCCCATCAGCAGCCCTGAGCAGGCTGAGCCTGCACAGCCTTAGCTGCGCCGGTAAACCCCATCCTGCTGTGGTTCTGTTACTATTTGGCAACTTTGTTGCACGTGGGTCCTCACTGCAAATGACAGAGTGGCGTATACTCAGGCGCGGCTTATTTATGGACAAAGAATGAAATGTTTGCCAACACCCAGAGATGTGGCTTATAGTCCGTGTGGCTTGTAGTCGTGAAATTACGGTAATTTCACGATTATAAACCACACCATTTTGACTAAAATTTTGCTCCAAACCCAAAGTGCATCTTATAATCAGGTGCGGCTTATATATGGACAAAGAACAAAAAGTTACTGTTTTAGTTTGGAGGACAGGTGTCTACTGAGAAAGGCAGGAGCTTCTCTTTGAAATGGAGAATGTAAACCCACTCCCTCCAAATTATTATAATTTTGAAATCAAGGGGCTTTCAGGCAAAAATATGGGAATTAGGAATAACAGTTCTTTTCTAGGGAAATTAAAATAGAAATACAGTACTACAAAGAAACAAACTCCAAAGCCTGACAAATTCAGAGTACAACCTGACACCCTGTCAGGCAGGGTGTTGGTAGCAGTTGGATTAAATGGTGGTTGCATCCTCCTGCAGTGACAGATGTGATTCAATTGAAGCTGTGGTCCTGTAGAAGGTGCAGTTTCCCTCCGGAGGTCCAGTGGTGATGTGGAGAAATCAGGTTTTCCTCTGGAGTCCAGTGGAGAAAGGGGCTACCTTAGTTTCCCAAAACCTCTGTTTGTATCTTAGTAAGAAGTGCTGGGCTCTTCCCTCTGGCTGGAGCAACTTCCAATGGGATGCAGTAATTTTATCAGTCATACAGTGGGACTGAATGGGCCATTAGCAGAAAATGACTCGCTGGAGGGAGGATGGGGTGTGAAAAGATAAAGAACAATGCCCTGCCTGGTTTCAGTGGATGGCCCATTAGCAGAATATCTCCCGTTGAGATAAGGATCACTGCCCCCACCCTAAACAGATGGTGATAGAATAGATACCTTTTATCACACTCTGTATTGTAATGTGTGGTTTATTATCAGGTGCAGCTTATATATGGACAAAGAACGAAAATTTGCTGGCACCCGGAAGTGCGGCTTATACTCAGTGCGGCTTATAATCGTGAAATTACTGTACTGTAATTTCCCTAGAAAAGAAATGTTATTCCTAATTCCCATATCTTTGCCTGAGAGCTGTTTGATTTCAAAATTATAATAATTTGGAGGGAGGGGGTTTACATTCTCCATTTTCAAAGAGAGGCTCCTACCTTTCTTAGCAGACACCTGTCCTCCAAACTAGGACAACTTTGTAAATGTATACTTACATATCCTTTCACCTTTGACCCTCTAGTGTGTTTAGTGCAGATGATGTCTATTTGTACAGAAGCAGTATGCTGTGCACCAGCAACAAGTCTGTTTGACTCATCTCCACTTGAAAGTGCTCCATTTCACCAAAAAATAAACTCAGTAATGCACTGTTTGAAAAGTGCAATGCAGAATCTATGATTTGACATCTCAGTAGTTACTGTAGTCATTGAGTATGGCTAAAAAGGGGTGCAAATGTTCCCCACCCAGGCAACTGCTTTTTTGAGAATTATTTACCACTTGATATGTCTTAGTGATTTCAAACCTTAGAGTCCAATATGATGAATTGTAGCATAGCAGCAACGAACAAAGTTGTTCTTCACTTCCGATGCTCCTTATTCCTTGCACTCCCAGATCTTTTGCTTAACCTACTTTTTTCTAGCATCTTATTCTTGAAAGTAGCTAAAAAGTTTTGGCTCAATCATCAGAACAGGGAAAAAAGTCAGCCAGAGGCAGACATATGGCATGAAGAAGGTTGAGGCAAATTATTGAAAAATTGATGAAGCGATGTGCAAATTTAAACAGGGTGAAATGCCAAGAAAACTTGACGTTTTGTCCTCCTGTATACAAGCTTATCCAAGAATTGCATATTGGTTTTACCTGCATGGGTATTAGGATGCATCTAACACTGGGTGTATTTAAGAATCTAGGAGAAGTAAAGGGAAGGACTTTTTCTGAATCAGTACAAACCTCTGCTTCACAAAGACGTCTTATCAATTTTCACATGGAAAACAGAAAATGGAAAGGAACAAGTTAGAAGTGGGATAATACACACAACAACAGACTCTAGATGCCTCTACCAATGCTTATGGTAACCCTCTCTACAGCTGTGTCTACTTGGATTCACCTTTCTTTGGGCGAGGTACTCAACCACAGACACTGCAGATAATCAAAACTATTTCAGTGGTGCCTGGTAATAATGGCAATGCTATTTGTTTCCATTGCGTTCAGAGATAAACGTTTCTCTGTAATTCATTTTGTCCCTCTGACACTGCAGGCTGCTCTAGAGATGACTGTCCACTTTATGTTTTTAACCTACTTTTGACTTTTTGGTTTCCTAGCCTTCAAGCTGGTTGAGGTTAGTAAAAGCCGCAGCTGCTCCTTCACATTCCTTATATCTGCTTCTGAATATATGTTCTTTCTGCAGCATGTAGGTTTAAAGGATATGATTTTGTGAATGATGGCATTCAACTCTAAGGCATTTGTGCATAAGGAAGATATTTAAAGTATTTTACAGGCTACACATCTAAACCAGCCACTCCTTGACATATCTGTCCTTAACCAATGGCCCAACCTAGTGAGCATGTCCTGTTGTGCTAACAGATGGCCATTGGTCTAGACAACTGAGGGACATGAATTCACATTCAAGTGATATGAATTCATTCATCCGGGTGTTAAGTGCATGATACACAGTCAACAATTTCAAACAATTGGATTTCTTGAGGCTTTGTTCCTTTAGTTAAGAAACTGAGAATTTTTAATCTGCTTTTATTATTAACAAAACATCCACGTTTATGCATCTACTGATTTGGTCTTCTAGTTGTGCTCATGAGCTGAAATACGTAATGAAAAGTAGATTCATTAATGATTATTCTATAGCGTCAGAGCACATTAATTAATTCTCTTTGAATTCAGGTTTTTATGCCTGCAGGAAAATTGACAAAATGGGGGATATTATGAAATGTTTCTGTTGAACTCAGACCAACACCAAACCAACAGTAATTGCATATGTTTTACAATTTGTGGGTGTATTAAGTATATCTATGTACTGCACTACCCGTGGCAGGAAAATAAGTGGGATTTACAATCTCAGTTACATATGGACCACAACCAACAATGATTATGGCCTTGGATTCGAGAACATCTGTTCTATGTAATCTGCACGTAATAAAAGATACCATAGCACTTTCCCTGTGAAGTGTCTGCTGTGATCTTTCTATTAAGAAATTTGGAATTTTCTTTTTGTAAGAAGCAAAAAGTGTATGTCTGCATGCCTGTTTGCCCCACTGAAAGAAAATCCGCTTATTTTGAAGTCGTAAAATCAGCACTGTCTATGCTACCAAAACAGAAGTCATAAAACACAGTGCAGATAGGGTCTTTAATTAAAATTCACACTGATAAATAGTTGTCCAGATGTTTTATCTGCTGTCATTCTCAATATAAGAAGTCACTCAGATATTGTCATTATATTTATGTTCTGTTACAGGAAACTTATTCCCAACAATTAAGTATCAATGGAAAGAAATATTTTGTTTCTATGCAATGTCACTAATACTATCAAAAATGTGAGTAGAAGAAATAAGTACTGATGATAATTAGTCTACAATGCTGTGCTGGGGGTGTATTTCAGAGTCCTATCCCAACTACCACTCTATTTTAGTACTGCTAGTCTGTTTTGTAACCATTATGATTATAAATCATGCCTAGAAATGACAAGATAAAATAGTCTCCGATACTTGATAAAGACACACTAGGAAAACAGTTGAATCTTAACTATACATTTCTTGTTGTGAGCATGGAGACTTGAAATTTACTTCAGAGGAGAATCACTATTCAAAACTATTTGAATCTCTTACACTTTGCCTGAACATGCAGCTCCAGAATGAGCCTGTCTCAGAAGAATAAGGAAATCTGAATTCTTCTGCCTTGTAGATTAGGGGTTGAGTCAAATCTTTTTGGAGAAGTGAAACACAGTAATCTACCTTCTGTGTACACTTATATAGAACAGTGAAAGCTAGCAAAAACAAACAACCAAACAAGCAAAAAAATAGACAGTCTACTCAAATTCCATGAAAAAAATTATCTATTTATGACCCTAGACCTGTATCTCTGAGTTATAAAAACCTTCCCAAAAGAGAAGACAACTACTATGGTCATTTTACTAAAAAACAAGGACAATCATGGGTATAACCATCTTAGGCCTGTGCCACTGTGAGGTTGCTATGTTAGCTGGGAGAGCAGGAGTCTAAAATTTGTTTAATTTGCTGCCAACCAAAAGAAGAAATTTGTGCAGCACTTAATTCTTTTCTTCAAGTTCCAAAAGGTATTATTCTGATGAATTCCCAACATTAAGTGAATTTTCTTTAAGAGTTTTAACAATTTCTTGAATCATCCTGAATATAATACATCATAATTTAGAAATCTATTAGCACATATTGCTACACTTTAAGTAGTATGGGCTCTCTGAGAATTTATGTGAATCTTGATCAGTAAAAAATATGAGATAGATATTATCACATTTTCGTGAGACAAAGGAAAGGAAAAAGTACCCCACGCTTTCTGTTAAACTGCATCATTCTATTCTACTCTGGTGAAAAATTTAGTCGCAGGTTGTACACTGGGGATGTCTCTCAGATTTCTTTGTGTTGGTTTTGTCTTCAGCCACAATTATCTAAACTGCAGTGCAGAATATAGTTTGGATCTATGGAGTTATGATCACTTTCTTTGGTCATAGAAATGTCAGTTACAGCTTTTATCAAAATCGCATTGGCTAAAGACCACATTTCCCTCTCAATAAGGTGTTTCTAGCCATCCCTAGACTGTGGTTACTGGTCATATCTACTCATGACAAGGGTTTGTGAGAGGGTTGGGGTAGCAACAGTGTGATGACAATTCTTGGATCAAATAGCCCCTTTCAGAAAAAAAGCAAGAGGCAAATTATAGGAATTAAAAAGTAATGTTGAGGAGGGAGGAACTGATATTTTGGGGTGGGTGTGTTCTGTTTCAGTGATTGTACAACTTTCCTGGCCTTGGTGGAGAAATTATCTACCACTGGTTCCAATTCATTGGAAGAAGAGGTAACCTTAAGGATCTAATGGAATTCCTCTATATGATATAATGAGGACTGATTTAATGTTTAAAGACGTAGGGAATGTCTCAAAAGAGGAAGAATAATTTCATGGCTACTCCAAAGATTCATCTTGTTTTTCATTGCTAAACAGAATAACACTTATCACTGGGATAAAGCAGTAGTGACAATTTTCAGTATGTACACCGTCTACTTAAACACCACAGATTTTTTAAATGTCTAGTTGGTTTTTTTTCTTTTGAGAATTGTATTTCATTATATCTTACATGGGGTTTTATGTTTCAGTACTCTTTCCTGCCTCTACCTTTTGGTTTGATGTTTCATTGATGTTTCATTTTTGTATATGTCAAATTATTTTTGTGATATGGGTGATATAATAAAAACCTTGTGAAAGGGAAGGATCTATTTGCTACATCCAAGTGATCACCTCAAAACTAAGAACAGCTGTAGGGTCAGAAAACAAAGTTTCTAAAATATTTATAATGTGACATGTTCATTCTGGCCTAGATAAAAGAAATGCACAGACTAAAGAGGAGTGTGGTCACTGGTCAAGGATGAATTGAAAATGAACTTTCCTCGATTTAAACAAAACCAGATAATATTGAAGTCTTCAGAATAATTTTGAAATATTTTAATGGAAAGAGTCATACATACACTGAGTGCTGTGCTTTTTGCTATCCTTTAGGTATGTCCTTTTGTTAAGATCCAATTCGTGAGATGAGCCCCTGCTCAAAATAAGGTACAAAATAAACCATAAGCTGAAGTCAATAATATGTAGAGATAGATCAAATAATCATTAGCTTTGGATCCAGTGGCATTCCTTGGGTGAGTTTTTCAAAACTTTTCACTATTTATACATCTTAGCAGACACAGTAATTAATGCTCATTGGCTACACAGTTCCCTTAATCTATTGGTTAAAAAATTCTCTCACTTCTGATGGTAATTAGTCTGCATGCTTTGTCTTTCCCATGGGCAGGCGTTCAGCCATCTCTGGGAGAGCAGGGCTCCATCATGTGTAAAGACTTGGGAAGAAGAATGCCATCTTTCCGGTTTCCCCAACTTCCCTCTTCCCCAGCTTTATATACTGAGCATATTGTCACATGTTATGGAATATCCCTTTGTTCAGCTAAGGTTAGCTGTCCCAACTCTGTCCCCTCTCAGCTTCTTGGCCATCCCCAGCCTCCTCGTTGGTGGGGGAGGTTGAGGAGCAGAAAAGTCTTTGACTCTGTGCAAGTGTTGCTAGTAGCACAGAAACTGCCTTGGTTTATCTACACTTGTTCTATTTCCAACGTCAGTACAAAACAGCCCCATATCAGGTACTCTGAAGAAAATTAACTCTGTGCCAGAAAAAAAGCAGAACACCGACTTACTGCTGGGTAAAGAAAGCTAATTCCTTAGATATCACTAAAGTCACTCTTATCTGTTAAATTTATTAGTAATTAAATATTGTTTCTTCAGGTTTTCTATGAGAAATCAATTGCTCCTAAAAACTCCTGTCAGTACCTCTGTCCTAAAATCTTTCAGATGATTCCAACAGAATCAAAGAAAGTGCTTGTGAACAGAGAGCTCACAGATGGAGGAGCAAGCCATTACCCAAGATTTAACTATTCAGACAGTGTACTTCAAGGTTATAGCCAAGACTCCACAGAAATATAGTGGTGTAAGAATTCTTTTGTCTGCATGGAGGCAGGCATACCTGAATGAGTGGAGGTAAAATATTTTTCTTCTAGTTACTTTCTAGTTGTCCAGTAAGAGCTGCATCTGCATGACATACTTTCTTGTGCTTCCCTAGATGCCTGAAAATCACATTTAAAAAGATAAGATACATTCAGCCCATCTACAAATTACAGTAATTTCACGAATACAAGCCACACCAATTTGACCAAAAGTTTGGTGGAAACCCGGAAGTGCGGCTAATATTCGAGGGCGGCTAATACATGAACAATATTCTAAAAGCTGCCAACACGGAAGTGAGAGCCCGCGGCAGCCCCAAGCCAAGCTGGAGCCCGGCCGGCCCCGGCAGAGCTGGGAAAGCCTGGCAGAGGCGGGGCCAGCAGTGTGGGGGGCGGGAGGCAGAGCCTGGGCCAGCAGGGCGGGGCAGGGGGGGCGGCAGAGCCCGGGCCAGCAGGGCCGGGGAGCCCGGGAGAACTGGGGCTAGCAGTGCAGGGGAGCATGGCAGAAGCAGGAAGCCCGGCGGGTGGGGCTGCCTGGCAGCAGGGGAAGCCCAGCAGAATCGGGGCCAGCAGCGTGGGGGAGCCCGGCGGTGCGGGGGCCTGCAGTGCCGGCCGCGCGAGCAAACATGGCGTGGGGCGGCCGGCGTGCCTGGCAGCGGAGGCGGCGGCGGCGGCGGCTGGCCCGCTGGCAGGGTGAGCAAATGCGGCAGCAAGGCGGTGCTGACGGGAGAGGGGGGCCAGTGAGCCCGGCGGCGGCTGCAGCACCACCCGACTGGCCCCGTCGGCAACCATGAGCAGGCCGAGCCTTCCTGGCCCCGCCCCGAGCCAGTAAAGCCCGCTATGCCGCGATCCTGTTACTAATTGGCCAATTTGTGAAAGCTGCGCACGGATTCTCGCTACGAACGAAAGTGCGGCTAATATTTGGGGTGCAGCTTATCTATTGACAAAAACAGCAACATTGTCGAGGCACCGGAAGTGCGGCTTATACTCCATGCGGCTTGTATTCGTGAAACTATTGTAAATGGGAAAAAAAAAAATAGTTCCCTCATATCTAGTTCTATATAAGGTAGGATTTCCAAGCTCTACAGATTTTCAGAGATTCTTTTAGAGTCCCACAGATCATTAATTCTTGGGTTAGGAAGGTTGTTTGACAGATGGATGTGCACACAACTGTGGCAAACACGGCACAGTAACTGCCTTAGCATGAGTAGGGCACTTGGTAAATAAGTGTGTGAATCAACTGCTGCTAAATCTGTTGCTGTTCTTGAAACAACCTGGTTCCTGAGATCTAATTATTTCTCAATTGTTGCTCTTGATCTACAGAATGTGGCTGCTACTCTTCTCCTATGCATTTTAATGCATCTTATAATCTTGTCTTTATGGAGAATTGCTGCTTCACTCCTATTTATGCAAAATTTTCTTTGGGGACACAGAACTTTAGAGATGTAGCCAGTGTTGTAGCTGAAATAAATAATCAATATTGAAGTGGGTAGAAGTAAAATTGTAACGCCAGAATACTATCTGAACAGCAAGATCAGAAACCAGAAACATCTGTGTCTGTGTGAGGGAGTAAGTCTTTACAAATTAGAAGACTTCCTACCAAAGAACTTAGAGTAACTAAAATTGTTTACAGTGCTGTGAGATTTTAATCAGTCATTTCAGAGAGGCAACAAGATGAACCAGGACTCTCAAAATGCAGTTTCTCCATATTTCTTAAATCCAGGAAGAGGGAAGAAGATGAATTGGGAATGCCTTAGGGGAATAAACTACCCACAAAGGAAGTTTTCATAGAACATGTACGTATGTATGTGAGCCTGTGTTTTGTCTGACTTTGTTTTGTTCTGAGAATGTCTAAAGAAAAATGTGCCTACTTCTGAAACATTCTCAGAGCTCAGAACCAAACATACATCTGTTTAGCTCAAATATACATTCTGGAAGAGATGAATTGTAAAGATCCAAGAACAGTACGTCTAAGCTTGTGGGAGGTTCTACACCGAATTGTGAAAGAATAAAAGAGACAGGACTCAAAAATGTGCTGAAAAACCAGACTAAAATTAGTGTTTCAACTCAGTCATAGAGGAAAGAGTAAGCTATAAAGTCTGCCTTGACTCACACAAAACTGGTTCTCCAAAAAAAAAACAAAAACATAATTACTGAAGCATGCAGCTTTAAGCTTGTTCAAATTTTTTTTAAATAATTCCAAGGAATATAAAAGATTCTATTTAGGAAAATAGCATAAAAATATGCTATTATTGACAGAATTTTAAAAGAAAATGCCTTTTTATGTGAATCTTATTCCCTCTTTTATTTTTTAAATCAGTTATTCACATACCTTTTGGTGCTATATTTACACAAACATAACAACTCTTTTGTAAGACTAATTTTTATTTGTCTATTTCTCACAAGTATCAGAGCTTAGACTATCCAGAACAGTCATTTATGCCTTTCAGGTTTTTGTGCAGCTTGAAGTTGGAAAGTGACTGTACCTACAACAAAGTAGGGATATAACTCGTATTTTGAGTGTTAATACACTGCACAACAGCTGTTTCATAATCATCACTGAGTTGACTAGAAAATTAGGATTGCATTTTAAATTTGCATTGTGTAGTTAATTATACTGCATTATAAAATGCAATATTTCAGAAGAAATATGACAGAAAAAAAGAATGCTGCTGCAAAATAAGAAATTTCAGGGTAAGATATAAAGAAAATCCACTAATTACTTTTAAAGCTGAAGGTATTGATTCAGTTATAATTCTTTATTAAAATTGCTTTATTCTACTGCAAATGTTTGATGGAAACATAACTTTCTTGTCCCGTAGATGATGATGAAGTAGCACAGTAGTTCCTTAATGGTCATTTTTATAAAGAATTTGTAAGGCTCCCCATGAAAATTTATTGGTTTATTTCTGCAAGGTATTTCTCCATCTTTTCTTGTGATTAAACTGTGAACTAATTTACCCTTCAGCCCTAATATCCATGATGAACCCCCTACCAGTAATCACCTGATTGGATAGAAAAAAAATATATCTTTTTATTTATAAGTTATCTGCATTTTTTTACCACATAACCTCAAAATTACTATGCTAAGATTTTACAACTGTTGGATAGTAATAGTTCTCAGAGAATTTCATCATGGATTTTGCAGGGGAGGAAAATGTTTTAAATACCATTACCTTCAAATACCATTTGTTAGTTGCAAAATGCTCTCTTCTCACATGATTCAACTCTTTAAAGTTGCTGGTTAAGTATTCGGGAAGGAGACTCAGTCACATGTAAAGCAGGGTCACATAATATTAAATAAATTATGTGTAATTGCATTACATTAATTTTCTTTTCTATCAGTTCTCAGTCAATGCAAAGAGGCTGCGTAACAGCTTTTCATGTGCTTCTACAAAATTCCAACACAGTGAACACAAGCTTTCAAGCTGTAAGAATTACATTAGCTCAGAGCTTTAAGTTAACAGGGCTAAGTTTACAGTGGAGTGATGTCAGTCCTTCATGCAATTTCTTCTGCTGACTTTAATGACAAAAGTGGTAAAAACATCTGGTGTAGATCCTTTATCAATTCTTGTCTTGCTGGTGAAGATGCTGTTACTCTATGCTACATGGAGCAGGTACATCACTGCAGTCATCACAGCTGCAGAAGCTCTAAAGTGAACCCTTGTTCACCACCAATGAGGAGATAAAGTAAATTTTTTTTTTCAGAGCTGTCAGGAACACAATGACTGAAAAACTCTCTGAGGTAATTATTTCATTTCTGTTGCCAAATCTATATATGTTAATAAATTATTTGATAAGAAATACTCTAAGAGCTTTGGATATTTAAATTAATATCTATAGTATTACATTAGATTTGCTGTAGTATAACATAATATGATTTGAAATAATGTAATCAAAAAGAGCTAATTTTCTATGTCTCTTCTATGAGGTCAATATTTACTAAAATATTGAGGTAAAATGTTTGTTGCACAGTAAGTGAAGATGGATATTTTTTTTATTTCACAAAATAAACAAAATCAATACAATTGCTCAGTTGAAATATTGCATCTAGAACCATATCTGATAAGGTAACTCTTGAGTTAATTAATTATGGTCATTTTCTTCAAATTAACAAAGCTAATTAAAATGTGAGCTGCTCCACTGGACTTTGCTCTGGCAAAGGCAGTACTGGGCACTGCAGACTAAATTTGGACAACATGCCTTTGTAACTTTCAGTGTGCCTTGAATTTCCTATTGACAATCCCTGTTGCTCTCAATATTCTGGAATTATATTAATATTACAGGAAGTAATTGTACAAAAACATTTGGTGAGTTAGGTGGTAGTTAAACAGATTAAACTTGTGTTTCAAAGCTTAGCAAGATCTCAAATTTCTTTATTGTGGGCCTAACATATTATTTACTCAACAGTGCTGGCCATTGCACAGGGACTGAATTAATCCTACTCTTTGCCTCAAGACTGAACATATTATTTAAATTTTCATTGTAAGCAATTTATCTTCCTGTTTAATTTTATGGTCATGAAGACGATATTCTATATCTGATGTGAATTATTCTGTTTCTGAAAACTTTTATCTATCACACAAGATCTCGAGCTATTTCGTTTGTGGAGATGTAACAGCTGTTCAAATGGAAAATAATACCAGGCCTCCTGATTTTATTTCTCACTTGATTCCTTTATATTTTTAATCCATCACTACAACATGGTATGCTAGGACTCCGGGAAAATAAAGTAATCTCACTGAAAAGAATGAAAGGTTTTGTGGAATTTAAAAAATGAATATTACAACTAGATCATTTCTATAATCCAGCTAAGGCTATTCCTGAGCCCCTCTACCATTAAATTTACTTTTATTTTAGTCCACATGAGTTGTCTTACTGTGTTTTAAGCCTCTTCAGTTATCTCAGTAGATGTCCCCTTGGACTGAAATTTTGATCTAAAAAATTCTTCCATTTATCATGTGCAATCAGTTGTAATTTACTTCTGTTTTATTCATTTCCCTCCCTTAGCCTCTTCTTTCTCAGACTGAAATTTCCAAAATGTTTTGTTTTGCCATTTCATATTAATAAATTCCCTCACACATTCATTGTGCTGTTTGACTATTTTCTCTGACTTTTTCTATTAACATAGAATAGTATCTAATCAGTTGTTAATTCATATTGGAATTTTATAGCTTCTATTTTTCAATTGGCTGCTATTGGGTAATCAACAGTTCTTGTAAGCCTACATTAGTCAGTATAGGTGTTAAGAGATTATTTTAATAAGAAAAGTCTTCTCAGGTACTATTAATATTGAAAAGTACTGTTTTCATCTGAAAGTTGCAAAATAGGTTTCTCTAAGAAACAAGAATGTTTCTTCAAAAATAAAATTATTGAAAAACTTGAAAAGGATTGTGCAAGTGGTGAAGGGCAAAAATGCAGCCTTTATTTTATTTTTCTTTTCTACATTTCCATATTTTTAATACCTAGAATGGTTTTGATCTTTGAAAAAAAGGTGTTGCACAGGTCTTTTTCTTCTGAGTGGACTGACAGGGGCTATGCTCAGGGGAAAAACATTTGCAGTTCTAAAACTATCATATAATTTTTTGGTTCTTGGGTGAGACCAAGATCATAAACATAAGCAAAGAACAGGTTATGCTCTACTTGCTACACACAGCTTATGAAATTTCACAGTAATAACAGTGTATGACAATAACTTCACCAAAGTGTGAAACAGATGTACAGTAGGTGGGTAGTCCAAATCTCCAGTGGAGCTCCATGAGTAATTTGTGTATGATCTAAATTGGTTGACATCATTTAGGAAAGTGAGTATCATGCGTTCACAGAAAATTATCACTGCTGACAAAAATGCCATGTGGGTTTTTAGTACACAGAAGTTCAGAACATTTGAGTTTGCAGTGCTCCATGGTTTTAGGTGTAATAAATCATAACAGCTGCTTTTCAAGGAAAAAAAAAAAAAGATGTTTGTGTGATAAACCAGAACATTAGAGGTTTGTCATTTTGAAGGGGTAAAGAATATTTTTTTTGGCCTAATGTTGAGCAACCCTAAAATCATCACTTCAAACAAATCTGCTGATATATTCTAGCTAACATAGTTATTGTGTTTTTCTAGACAAAATGAAATGGCTGTTGCAATTATGAAATAATATTTGTTAGTAACTTTTGAGGGTTTTCTCCTCCCAAGGGCTAGATGAATAGGTAAACTTTGTGGAGACAAAGGAACAGCACAGACAACAGCATGTAGGCCTAAATTAATAAGCAAATGCAATTTATAATGAAGAGTACATATCAGACTCTAAATTTTGTAGAGAATTTGCATATGTATTTAAGTCCACCTATACTCTATAAGATAAACCTGTGTTTTGTATCTCGTATTTATTTACATCTCGTTTTCAGAGAAAGTATTAAAAGGGCTTGTGGGGTGTAACACCTTCTTGAATGACAGTTAAGTAACCCTTTTGTGTGTACTCTTGCCCTTTTTTGTGCTATGATTGTTTTTACAATAGCAACTGTCCCATATAGAGGACTCCTAGAAAATTACTCGTGTAATACCACATCCTTAGTTGGGTTTAAAAAGGTCTGTTTCACTCAGTGTTTCCCAAACCACTACAAAAAATTTAAAGAAGAGTTACTCTTTTTTCCACTAAGTACCAGACCAACTGGGAATTTTGATACTAGTTTCAGTGGAATGAAGATGCATTTTTTATTGAATACAAAACATCATGATGCGAGCTACTGTTGGGTAACAGAGACATTCTATTTGTTCATGTGCTTTCAGTACAAATTTACTCCTTTACTGGCTTATTTGAGTGCTTCTGAAGAATAGAGAAGCAAAGGAAAGCTGAAAAAAGGTAATAAAGAGTGAGAAGAAGCAGAAAAAGCATGGTCTCTGAGACAGAGTATCAGGGTGTGGGCATGAGCATACAAACACAACCACACCTAGCTTGTAGTCTGGGCTCTGCAGAAGGAGATTTCCCTTAGGAGGCAAAGCCTATTGATACAAAGCTAAACATTGGGGAAAATAAAAATCACAATTTGGAGTAAGCATCTGTTAAATTTTCCTCCTTGTGCTTCTATTCGTTTTGTAAGCTATTCCCTGGTGGAGCATCTAATTTCATGTCTCCGTATATCAGTCAACTGTCGCTTATGAAAATGCTGCCTTGAGTCAAATCCTACAATTCTGTTCCAAAAGTGCTCCTAAAAGCACGAAAAGGGGATATTTTGATGGACGAGATAAAACAAGACCCGAGCCTTGGTTTATAATCGTCAACCGAATTTATTTTTTTTCCCTTGACATCAGCCTAGATTTTTATCATTAAATTGATTTTAAGTATTTGGCTGAAAACGGGTTATATTTACAATTCAAAACCACCAAATCCTTAGTCATGCAGTCCTGTTCTTAACAGCTGAGATCATTACAAAAGACTGACTGTAGCAGTTCAGACTGCTTTTATTTCCTTTTGTCTTTGAAGTGTTTCAATTAACTTTTTCTACTTCATTAATAAAAACATTTCCTTAGTTTGCTCTAGGCAAACTGAACTGTGTGAAATAGTAATGACATGGCTTAAGATTGAAAGTCTAATAAAATATCTTCAGTTAAGTCTGAAGTATGCCTAAAGTAAAGCAAGAATGTGAAAGTAGTAATCAGCACACCTCAGCAGGAGCTTGATTTCCATTAAAGCTTCTCTATGTTCAATCTTTATTCACCACTGAAACAGGTTTAATTATTTTTACCATGTTTGAACAGTTTACGGCTGTTGCTCGAGGAATTGCATGAAGCAATTAACTGCTTTATCTCCTATTTAGCAATTTAAGAAGTGGTGGCAATTCTTTTACTTGGTTTCATAGAGAAACCAGGTAGGTCAATCTGACTGTGCAACTGCTACATGCTATCATGCAGATGATTCAAATTAGGATCTTAATTTTCAACCAGTAGGAACAGAAAAAATTACAGAAAAAAAAGAAAAAGAAAATGCAGAAAAGGAGTGTCTATTGTTCAGTGATATTAGAAATGAAACAAACAAAAGAAAAAACCATTAAAACACTAATCTGAAACTGACTGTCAAGTTATGCAGTAAAACATACAGACAAGTAAAAATTAAAAAGATTATAAAAATTGGAGAACTATTTTCTATTTCTTCATGTTAGTCTGAGAAGAGAGAACATGCTGGGCAAAAGGCTCCTGACGTACATTTGGAGCAGACAAAATATTATGTCATTGTTTATGCTGGTTGTAGAAAGGCTGTACACACAAAGTTGCCATAAAATTATTAATTGTTTTTTTCTCAATGCTATTTTTAAGGTAACTTTCAGTCTCTCTCTTCAGAAGCAGAAGTAGATTGCACAAGAACAGATGCAAAAGCTTTTCAAATCAATGCAGACCTTTACACATTGTTGGGTGTTAAGGCAAGTTAAGACATAGAAAATCACCAAAGCTATTCCCCTAAAATTTAGAAATGTTCTGATTGCTAGCCTGAGACAGTTTTTTCCATTTTGCTTTAAGAGATATAATAATTGGAGATTGAAGTAGATAATCAATACTGTCATTGGGCTGGGTTTGGTCTCTGAGCAAAGTGCAAAGTGTTCCACTGATACTTCATTGTCAATACTAAAGAAGTTTTCTGCCTGAAGTTGTTTCCAAAGGAAGCCACAAAACACTTATTGAAAGAGTTGGTTGCTGTAAAAACTTCGGTGTTTGGAACCTTGACTTTTTCTATTTCTAATTTCCCTGCAACTATCCTAATCATCTCTCTTACATCTACAGAACTTGTCTAGGAATAGGACTGGGATTTCCCCAGGAATGCAGGAAGAAGTAGTTGCTCTTTCATGAGTTAGGTGCTACACTCACTTCCCGTGATATAAGATGATTCTATTTCCTAAGTGGAATCATATTATCATAATGGCTTCATATATCAAGACCACAAAAGACAAAGTATAGAGTAGGATACACCAGACATAAATCCATGGACACACTTTCAGACATAGTGCTAAGCAAACACTGAGATAATCTGATTTTTCAGTGGTGGTGGGTATGCAGGAAAGGGGATTAATAATGGGAAGAAGGAAAGGCAAGAAAAGTTATTCACCTTAGAGATTACCATAAAACCGAAGCTGAAGTTATCCCTCCTAGAAGCACAAATAGGAGAAAGGTGGTTTTACGCATTCTCCTGTTTTATGCAAAACAGGCTTTAAAAAGTTACATATGTCCTATGACACAAAGTATCCTTTGGGAATATAATCTTACTTAAATAGGATACAATTTCAAAACCTTTGCCAAAGGTTAAGCTTTATGCCTACTCCTGCTGAGATCAGGAGATAACAGAACCCTGTCTAATCATTGAAACAGTATGATCAGAAATAATGATGATAATTTGGATTTCTGCTTGCATACCATATCCTTCAGAAATGCATGCTAAGAAGCCACTCATGCGTCAATAAAAACTTACACCATCTTTTTTAGCTGAATTTTTAATCAGTATTGTAAGGAAATGAAAGACCAAAAGACAAAGAGAGGCACTCAGTTATGTTTGATACCAGAGAACAACCTAATTTCTAAGGGACTCAAAAGATTATCTGGTCAAATCTTAGTGGACAAGGGAGCCTAGAAGAGTTTCTTTAGCATCGTGTCCAGTCATGCCATGGAAACCTTTAATGATAAGGATTCCAAGTCCCTGGGGAGGTTGCTCCAGTGGTCAATTCTCACTGTGAAAAATTAATTTTTATATCACACAATGCAAGTTGCCCCTGATGTCTCTTGTTCCTTGTATGGTTCCTTTCTAAGAGATTGCCTTTCTTTCCTTTTCAGTACTCTTTTAAGTACTGAAAATCTATGATGACCCCCTCCCCCACCTGAGCATTCTCTTCTCCAGGATGAAAAGATCTAATTTCTACAGTCTTTCCTCAGAGTGCAGGTGCTCCAGTCCTTTGATCACCCTTTGTGGTTCTCCTTTGGACTCTCTGAAGGCTGTCTGATATTTAAAATATCTTCTTGTTTTGACCACTTGTTGCATAAAAGATGTATGAGAAGTAGGCAAACGCAAGCTTATTCATGACTTCCTCAAAGAAATATACTTTACCTCTAAGGGTTAAATTTCATTTAAAATAAGACCAGGATTATTTTACAAACTTCGACTTTTAACTGTTACACCCAAATTGAAAGTGTCCAATCTCTTAGGAGTCCCAAGGCAGATGTAGTTGGAGATTAGGGCTGATAGCCATCCCAAAGCTTTAAGTCAAGCAAATCTTTCTGCTATAGAAGCTGCTGCCAGTAGATGCACTATTTACACAGGAAGGAGCTAACAGTGTCAGGAGAGAGGGACAAAAGGAGTTTTACTGCCAAAAGAGAGCAGGGCAGGGAAATTTATCAAGTTTTTATACCTAATAGAAGACCTTATGGTGGAAATCTTGATTCGGATGGTGGAATCCTGGTGGAACATCCTGATCAGGACATGTGGAAATTAATGCTCATTTAATTTGAATACTGTAGAGCATAGAGTGTGAAACCATGGAACTTCTGTGTTTTACTGGGGAGTATAATGTCATGTCATACCAGCAACAAGACTTAATGCCTCATCAAAGAGAGTTTGTTATAGCTTTCCAGACTCCAAAGCTGAATGAGATGGTCACTGAACTTCAGCTCATTCTTTATAAGACATAATTAGCACTGGTGTTTCCAGACTGCAGCTGTTCTGACGCTGGTATATCCAGGGTTACAACTCTAAAACACACTTTGCTATCAGAGAATGGATACAGCTACAGGAAACAGATTTTTTTTTTTTTTAAAGCACTTTTCTCATAGGCAAAGCCTTGTTTTGGAAAATTTTTCTCTTCAGGGAAAAACAAGTAAAAGATCTGTCTGAATATTTCTTATCTGTTTTGACTTTGCAAAATGTTAACTGGACTAACTTCTATACAAATTGAAAAGTTCAAATTGTAAAAATTGTTTTGAGGTTGTTGAAGCCTATTGCGTTATGTCAAAGTACCCTTTTGACTGGAGAAACGGAAGATTAGAGTTTGAAAATTTTGAAACTTTGACTTTTCATCCCAATTGAGAATAAGGTTCTTCTAAATTTCAGTTGCTTTCCCATGGTGAAATAATTGAGTACTGTTCCAACATGGAAAAGAATAATAAGGTTGACAGATTTTGTAAATAAGTCCTTCAACAGTACATAGTTATCTACTGAAATTGGTCATCATTGAATTAGACCCATTAAGACCCATTCCACCATTATCCAGTAAAGAATTTTATTATCTCTATCCCCAAAAATTGCAGAGAAAAAGGTTATGCCATTTTTTTATGGAAGCCAGTTAAAGTATGTAAAGTAATATCATTGTTCAGATACTTATATTTTTAATGAGCATCCTAAAATTGCCTAAGTGATCAAAGTCATAAACTCTTTATGGTGCCAAGAGATGAAAACAGCTCAGTAGAATGTTTGAGCCATTTTGATTAACCAAGTGCAGAAAAGCTTCTGAAAAGCATTAAAGCAACTGCTTGAGGAAGGTGAACAGGGATGAAGACAGAGTATGTTGATAAACACATACTGAAGAGGGAGTGGATTGATTTATTCTTGAACTTTATAGGGTTATAAGCTTTTGATATTAATTCAGTAAAGGGCCTGGGCATCATTGCAGGCAGCTCAGTGGAAACTACAGCTCAGTGAGCAGTCTCAGTCAGATGAATAATCAGGTTGCATGAATGCAGGGTGTAGAAGGTGATTATGCCTTTAGAATACTGGAGATGATGCAGATCTGCTTTCTCACTCTCAAAGGAGAACTCGAGTTTGGATTAGAGATTCAGAGGGCTGGTGGGAAAGAGCAAGTGCACAGAGTAATTTCCCTTGAAGAGAGACTGAAACAACTTGATGTGTTTACCTCAGAAAAGGGATAAATGAAAGTCTGTATGCTGAAAATTGTTAACATTTCACACACATTCTCTAGCAACAGAATTAAGATGACAAAATCAACCTCTAGGAGGTTGGAAAATGCCAAAACTAATAATATTTTAATTATTAGATGTGTCCCAAAAGAGAGAGAAATAATACTAAGAAGAATGGTTTGTACAGAGTTGCTTAGTTGCTTTCTCAGAGGTAAAAAATTTCATTCTTTAAAAATATGGTTTTTTTCAGGTCAATTTCTGCAATTTAGAATCTCCTTATGATATTTACATTGTGAGAATTCTTTCTAACAATATTTAGTTTTACACTCATCAGAGACTTATTTATTTTGTGTACAGTAATTTTACGACTATAAGGTGCACCCTTTTGACTAAAATTTTCCCCCAAACCCGGAAGTGCGCCTTATAGCCCGGTGCGCCTTATCTGATGGACAAAGTTCAGAAATTTACCTACCCGGAAGTGCGAGCTGCGAGCCACGGGGGGAGCCAGCAGGGCCATGGCTGCCAGGTGAAGGCGGGGCAGAGTGGCGGCGGCGGGCACGTCCCGGTCCCGTGGAGGTGGCACAGAGGGGTGGCGACCATGCCCCAGCCCCGCTGGGTACAGGCGGGCCCGGGGGCCAATGGCGCCGGGTTGAAGTGCGGTCTCAGCCAGAAACCACATGGGGGGAGCTGGGGGCGGAGCCTCGCTGCAAAGAAAAAGTGCACCCTATAGTCCGGTGCGCCTTATGGTCGTGAAATTACTGTAATTGATAAATGGACCATAACCTGTCACAAAGACATGCACCTCAAATTTCATGTTCTTTTAAGGAAATTAGTAGTTGGGACAATTTAAAATCAAATGTACTTCTAGATAATACTGGAAATAGAAATGTTTATTTTTACAACACTCACCTATAAAACAGCTTTCCTAGATGTTTTTTAGTCCCTTTCTTTTTTTTTTCTCCTCCTGACTGCAGCTGCAACAATTTCAATGATTACAAAATTTTGATATATTCCTTCAAAATGTCAATATTTTATTAGTGATATATTACATATATAGACAATTATATAAATACAGGGAGGATATATAAACCACAAACATTTTTTGTGAGTGCAACCATCTTTGAGTCATAAAAATAATCTGTCAGCATGTTAACCAGGGAAAGTAACCCAGTCCTGATTTGTAATTTAATCTAGTAAGAGATGGAAACACTAAGCTTCTACCATACAGTCAATTTTGAACTGCCAATGACTATTCTGTACCTCAGATCTTTCAAATGAAAATAGCATAATTCCCATTGGGTGGTTCCAATATTTTTTGAAAGGATTCTAAGACTTAATGTGTAAAAACTCAAAAACATAAACATGAACAAGGTAATGGAGAGAATTGATAAATGTGACTAAACTACATATGATAAGATAGATATTGCAATATTTAGATAATATATAATTACATATTTATATTACATAGACATATTTCTATTTATGTCAAAGTCTAGCAATATGGTGACTATACGAATATTAACATCATAGATTTAAACATATCTTACATCCTCTTGTTTTGGTAGATACAATTTGGTTTTGAATAAGACCAACAAATGATATCATGTTTTACATATAATTGATAAAATCACTGCTTGCCAAAATAAATGACAGGGTGAAGGTCTTTTTATCACAATCTGTCTTTTTTTTTTTATAGCAGTACTATGGAGGAGATCATCTTTACAGTCTTGCAGAATGACGACCTTTCGAAAACTGACAACTTCTTACTAGATTAGCATATAAAATATGTTTTCCTTACAGTTATGCGATTCCCACCCCCACAATATCTCAGTAATATACTTATGGGTAATAAATTATCTGCACAGGAGATAATGGCTTGTGTCTTGAAACACACAGAGTCTATTTGCTGATTGCACTCTGAATGTTCAATGATGATTGTGTCAATCTGCATTCCATACTTCCTACAGTTGCATCTAACTGCAGTAATTTCACGATTACAAGCCGCACCTGATTATAAGCCGCACTTCCGGGTGTTGGCAACGTTTTGTTCTTTGTCCGTATATAAGCCACACTGGATTATAAACTGCACTTTTACTGGCTCGGCTTGGGGCCATGTGGGCTTGGCTTGGCGCTGCCCCACCGCCAGGGCTGTGAGGGCGCCGCTTGGTGTGGGGCTGCTGCAGGCTCACACTTCCAGGTTGGCAAATTTCTGAACTTTGTTCATATATTGACCATTCCAGAGTATAAGATGCACTTCCAGGTTCAGACCAAAATTTTAGTCAAAATGATGTGGCTTATAATCGTGAAATTACTGTACTTACTAAGGGCTGAGTTTAAATTAATTCTATTTCAGCACCAGTCTGTTGGTAGAATAAAGTTTGAAAGGGAAAAGCCAGTGGCACATGCAAAGTGCAATTTTCTCCTGCATATGGTCATCTACTTTTGACATAAATTTGCCAACAATCATTAGATTTCTGCTTTCTTCAAATTAGATTGTTTCAACAGTTGGAATCAGTATGTTTTAATTTTATAAGTAGTCATTCAAAATATTTTCATGGCAACTGAGCATTCAATACTGCTTTGTAAGAGATTAAACTCCATTCTTATTTGCCCTGCATTGTTGTTATTTTTATATGTAAATTACATGGCCTCCTGAAAGATCTAATTCCAACTGCAACAACAGAGTTTCATAATTAATAATAGACAGATAAGAAATTATTTCTTACCCCAATTAAAGATGGTCTTAAACTGCTTTTTCAAATAAGTGTAAATCCAAAAGTGACAATATCTTTTTAATGTAATGTAAAACTAGTAAAGGGATAGTAGATAAGACACTAAGTCTAACACTGTGTATACGAAAATAAAAAATTGGACAGAGCAACTTGATACCAGTTACTGAATCCTAGAGTTCTCCTCAAAATATAGCTGTTTGTGTCTGAAATAAGTATCACAGTAAATAAAGTAAATAAATATTGACAGTACAGGAGAATACTTAACAATAAAAACATTAACTACTTGTTTTTTGTCCATGAATAAGTCACAGTATCCATTTAATTATGTTGTCATAACCTTCTCACGAAAAGCTCTTAGGAAAGAATGTGGATTAGCATGTATATTTCCAATTTCCACTTAGACTGGTAAATTAAGAGTGCACTATCCCAAGAGCCCTTCCTTAGTCAGGGAGTTTCAGAAGTATGGCTTATCCGAATGAGTAACTGAGATGGGATCTGTATCCAAAGGAACTTATTCATTTTATTACATGCGAAAAGGGTGCCTACTGGCTATATCATATGTAAGAAAAAGTGTTAAGGGAAAGGAAAAACATAGCCATCTTAACTATATGCCAGAATGATCATGTTCCTAGAGATCAAATTGGATTTGTTTTAATACCACAACTATTAGTACAGTAGTTTCACGAATACAAGCCGCACGGATTATAAGCCGCACCCCCGGTGCCTCGACAATGTTGCTGTCTTTGTCAATAGATAAGCCGCACCCCGAATATTAGCCGCACTTTCGTTCGTCGCGAGAATCCGTGCGCAGCTTTCACAAATTGGCCAATTAGTAACAGGATCGCGGCATAGCGGGCTTTACTGGCTCGGGGCGGGGCCAGGAAGGCTCGGCCCGCTCATGGTTGCCGACGGGGCCGGGTGGCCCAGCTCAGCGCCACGGCTCGGCGGGGCTGGCCGGGTGGTGCTGCCGCCGCCGCCGCCGGGCTCGCTGGCCCCCCTCTCCCGTCAGCACTGCCCCGCTGCCGCGTTCGCTCGCCCGGCTGGCAGGGCTGCAGCCGCCGGGCTCGCCGCCCGCCCCGCTGCCGCTTTCGCTCGCCCCGCTGCCGCTTTCGCTCGCCCTGCGGCCGCTTTCGCGAGCGGCGGCGCTTTCGCGAGCGGCGGCGGCTCGCGGCGGCGGCTCGCGGCGGCGGCTCGCGGCGGCGCTTTCGCGAGCGGCGGCGAGCGGCGGCGCTTTCGCGAGCGCCGCTTTCGCTCGCCCTGCCGGCAGGGCTGCCGCTGCCGCCACCAGGCTCACCGGCCGCCCCCTCCCGTCTGCACCGCCGCCGCGTTTCCTCGCCCTGGCCGGCACTGCAGGTCCCCGCACCGCCGGGCTCCCCCACGCTGCTGGCCCCGATTCTGCTGGGCTTCCCCCGCTGCCAGGCAGCCCCACCCGCCGGGCTTCCTGCTTCTGCCATGCTCCCCTGCACTGCTAGCCCCAGTTCTCCCGGGCTCCCCCGCCATGCTGGCTCAGGCTCTGCCGCCCTCCCTGCCCCGCCCTGCTGGCTCAGGCTCTGCCGCCCGCCCCCACACTGCTGGCCCCGCCTCTGCCAGGCTTTCCCACCTCAGCCGGGGCCGGCCGGGCTCCAGCTTGGCTTGGGGCTGCCGCGGGCTCTCACTTCCGTGTTGGCAGCTTTTAGAATTTTGTTAATAGATTAGCCGCCCCGGAATATTAGCCGCACTTCCGGGTTTCCACCAAAATTTTGGTCAAATTGGTGCGGCTTGTATTCGTGAAATTACTGTAACTATCCCTTCTGAGTCCATTAGTGGATAACAACTTGCTTTTCTAGGGAATGACAGTTCTCTCTCTTCTATATTTCTTTGTCATAGGTTGTTTCCTTGAATGATGCAAAGTTTCCTATAACATTTTGCTGGGAATCTATTATGATCCCACTATTTTTATCTTTTACTCTTTCACCATCATTGTTTTTTCATTCCCTGTTGTAGTAATAAATTACTCCATTCCCATTTTGAAGTAAATTCAGTTCTCTTTCATGATCCTCCTTTCGTAGTGACGTCTCCTTCTTCCACTAAATACCATTACCATTTCTTGGGCTTTGAATGTCACAGGTTTGCTCCTCTCTTCCACTTCTCCAAACTAAAACAAAGTGAAAGATTTCATTAATGTAAGCCATCTCAAAATATACAGTAATTTCACGACTATAAGGTGCACCCTTTTGACTAAAATTTTCCCCCAAACGCAGAAGTGAGCCTTATAGTCCAGTGCACCTTATATGATGGACAAAGTTCGGAAATTTGCCTACCCGGAAGTGAGAGCTGCCAGCCGCGGGGGGAACCGACAGGGCCACGGTTGCCTGGTGGAGCAGGTGGAGGCAGGGCGGAGTGGCGGCAGGCATGCCACGGTCCTGTGCAGGCAGGGCAGCCCCCCCCACAGGCATGCCCCTCCCTGTGGAGGGGGCACGGAGAGGCGACAGGCATAGCCTGGCCCCGTGGAGGCAGCACAGAGCCCCATCAGGCATAGTTCCGGGGAGGGGGCACGGAGGGGTGGCAGGCATAGCCTGGCCCCAGAGAGGCGGCACGGAGGGGCGGCAGCCACAGTCTGGCCCCGGGGAGAGGGCATGGAGGGGTGGTGGCCACAGCCCAGCCCCGGTGAGGTGACACGGAGGGGAGGTGGCCACAGCCCGACCCTGGTGGGACGGTACGGAGCAACATCGGGCATGCCCCGGCCCCACCGGATACAGGCAGGGCTGGGGGCCCATGGCTTCCGGGTTGAGGCAGGGCCTCAGCCAGCAACCACATGGGGGGAGCTGGGGGTGGAACCTCGCTGCAAAAAAAAGTGCGTCCTACAGTCTGGTGCACCTTATATGATCTACAAAGTTGAGAATTTTGCTGATTCCCCAGCGGTGCGCCTTATAGTCCGGTGCACCTTATGGTCATGAATTTACTGTAACTTGAAATGTAGAGAGCTGTAGCTCATAATCTCCTGTACATCCCTGAAAATCTGTTGATAACACATAACCTATGAATATTTGGATACCTAAGTTTCATGGCAGTGCCACCTAGATAATAGTGAAAGTAGGACTGCCATGATCTGTGAGAAAGCACACATAAATAAAAACAGCAAAGGAAGGAGTACAGTAATTTCATGAATACAAGCCGCACCATTTTGACTAAAATTGTGCTCCCACACCGGAAATGCAGCTTATACTCAGGAGCGGCTAATATGTGAATAATTTTCTGACATTTCCAACCCCAGAAGTGCCAGCCAGGATGTTGAGCTGAGCACCTGCCAGTAAAACCCAGGATTTCACGATTCTTACAAATTGGTTACTGTGTTGCGTGGTGGGTGGGGCCAGCTCAGTGTCGGCAGCGTGGGGGGAGGGAGGGAGGCAGGGGAGTTCCCTACTTCAGGCGGGGGGCTTTGTGCTGACATCCCCACGGTTCGAGGAGGAGGCGGGGGCTCCGTGCTGCCATCCCCGCAGTCCGTGGGGTAAGCGGGGGGCTCCAGCCCCCGCCTGCTGTGGCAGGAGCAGGCAGGTTCTGCCCCCACCCGCCACCACCGGGGCGGGAGCGGGGATGCTCCGTGCCTGCCCGCCGCCTGCCACTGCGGGGCAGCGCCAGGCCAGGGTGAGTGAGCCCAGAGGCGGTGGCCAGCCCCGAGAGGCCCCGCCGAGCGGCCCCACTGAGCAGGACCCCCTTGCCCCGTCAACAATCCCGAGCGGGCTGAGCCTGCACATCCTTAGCTGAGCCAGTAAACCCCCCACCATGCTGCGGTTCTGTTACTATTTGGCAACTTTGTTGCACATGGGTCCTCGCTGCAAATGACAGAGCGGCTTATACTCAGGTGCGGCTTATTTATGGACAAAGAATGAAATGTTTACCAACACTCAGAGATGCGACTTATACTCAGTGCGGCTTGTATTCGTGAAATTACTGTAATACATCTCTGTAGTTCAGCAACATGGGATGGAAGGAACTCTGTGGTGGAGGGTTAAAAAGCATGTAATTTGAATATGTAGTGTCCATATCACAGACTAGATTTTCCATGGACAACCACAGAATTCACCCACATTATGTCGCTAAATTGGTATTTTAGAAAATTCAAAAAGTGATATGTATTTCAGCATGAAAAGTAACAATAATGTGTACCAAACTACAGAGTATTTCTGTGACTTTCTGGTAAAGTTGATAGACATATAATGCCTGAAAGAAACAGAAAAAAAAGAATAAAATTTAATACCACAGAAACTTTTTAAATGTTTCCTGTTACTAGTAACAGTGAAGTAGTACTTTCAACATCAATGTATATGACTGCCTAGGGAATAAAGACGCTATTTCAATAATATTTTTACAGATCTGTATAATGTTACGCATAAATGTGATCTGGAAAATATTCTGTTATTACTAAGTCAGCAGTATGCCAGTTTCTATTATCTCTGTTATGGTCATGTGTAAAAGCTTTAATCAAGGATAAATTTCTAATTCCCTAAAGCACTGTAAATCCATCCATACTTAAAAATCAACTGTTTGACTAATAAGGTACCAGTAGGCATAACTACTGGCAAAATTCAAGTAAATTAATATGTGATATTGTAATCACAATTAAATTTAGTTTTGTTCAATGCCACGCAAATGCAAATCATGGTTATTTTTTTACATAAAGAAACTCAGATTTCAGACACTACTTGATGCAAGACACCTGAACTAATTAATCTCTACTGATATATCCAATATCTTTAAATGGATCTATATGTCTGTCTGTAAACACCTGTGGAAAATGATAAAGTAATTGAAGAGATGTGGATGATTCCCTGTGAAACCAGCAAATCTACAAAGACACTAAAAGAGCAATGAATGAACACTTGCATAACAAAGACTGGATGATGGAAATTAGATAAGAAAATAGATAAGACCAAAAACTATACATCAGACAGAATAGTGGCTATGTTTAGCCTGAAGTGTCAAATTATAGGAGGGGAAAGACTGGAAAACAAGTCTGCTAAAGAAAAACTGCTGAATACAGATAGAGGAAGTAAAACAGTTTCAAGAGAAATGACCACATACAGACGAAACTTCAGAAAAGATTAAAAAGGCTAGTAACACTTTGGAAGCAATTGTAAGGTGTTAAAACAGGAAATGGATCATCACGTTGTTAAGGTTGGAAAAGACCTCTTAGATTTCAAGTCTAATGCTGTAACCTAGCACCACCATGTTCAACGCCAAGCCGTATCTCCTAGTGCCACATCCCTTCCCAGGAATGGTGATCCCACCACTTCCATGGGCAGCGTGTTCCAATGCCTAACTCTATCAGTGAAGAAATTTTTCCTAATATGCCATCCAAACCTCCTGTGGCACAACTTGAAGCCATTTCCTCTCATCCTGCCCCTTGTTACCTGAGGGAGAAGACTGGTAACTGGAAGATATTGGAAGTCCTGTGATTTAAATCCTCAATATGAGATCCTATGTCTACTTTAATTTCATTGATGTGTTTGATAACTGAAAAAACAAAAAGTAATTTAAGTGATAATACTATGTCATTACAAGCAAATGTGTCCAGAGTCTTGTAGGAACAGCATTAATGCTTATCCAATTGACCTGAAAGTAGGAAGTGAAAAGAGAGTTTGGGAAGTTGCTGAAATTGTTAGTGTACATTCTACATTGTAGCATGAGATAAGATGGGAAAAATCTAAGGAGAAACTGAAAAGCTGCATCATCAGTTCAGAAATGCTTTTAAAGCTTCAGGTGGTAGAATGAGAGCCAGATCTACAGCTTTAATATAATTTGACTTTGTGCCATATTCATTTTCTGTATGACAAATAGTCAAACTCATCTGTAAGTAGTGTAGAAGGATAAGGCAATGACACAAGCCATGTAGAAAAACATGAATTTTAATTTTGAAGAGATTTTTCTATGAAGGTAAATGTTAGTAAATATATTCAAATAGTATTATAATTTTCTGACTTGAAAGATTTAACAAAGAAATCAATCAGGGTTGCTTTACAATTATTCACAAAGTACAATATTCTTCTTTCCTTCTTTTCTTCTTTTCTTCTTTTCCTTTTCATTTTTTATCTGAACCAGTTTTACAAAATTCCTGATGTTCATGATTTGCAATGAAATTGCCTTTTAATATTTTCTAAAAAAGGTGAAATGTGGGAGTTGCAGTTTTTATCATTCTGTAAATAGCAGTACATAGTATACAATGAGTCTTCTAACTGATCATGTTTTGTGGGCTTTGAAAAACTTCAATTAAAAAGCCTTCAGAAAGCCACAAAAACCTATCTGATATTTTGAATTGGAAAAATAAAAAGAAATTTTCAAATTTTCTAGTAAAAAATATAAATACGTTCTGATTCAGAGGTCCTGAAATGTTAAAGTCTGTATAATTTCATTGTGTTATTTTCAATAATTATGATATATCATGTTATGTATAATTAAGATTAACCTGAAAAAATGTTAGTTGAAACATATGAAGATAATTACAACTAATCAAAATAGAAATTATTCTGACTATTAATTGAAAACATACGCTTTAAATGTGTTTAGTATATTTAATAAGAATTTTAATGTGCTGGGTTATGTTAATAAAAGCTAATCACAGGGGGCACACCTGTCCTGCCAGGATTGTAGGAAAAGCACAGTCAGATGGGCACCAATGAGTAAAATTATGTTGTAGAAGCAGCTTCTCCAAGGACCATCAGAAAAGACTCACTAGACCATTGACCCCAGTGGAAACCCCAGCAGGATTAGTCAGCTGAACTCTCTTCCTCCATAAGGATACCCAGGCTATCAGGGTGATTGCCTGAGTGGGTATAGGACTCACTTTTGATGCAGGAGGAAGAGTGTTTTGGGCCACTAAAACTTCTGATATGGCTCTAAGGGGCTATGGGAATAACCAAGACTTATTATGGAATGCTATATTCAGGCTGACTGGACTGTATTTAGCTTCCTCCATAGTGGCCCAAGTGGTGCTGTGGCTTGGATTGATGGCAAAATAAGAGCACTTATATAACACAAGAGTTTTGGCTACAGCATTAAGGTTTTCTGTTTTATTAATCCACCTTCATTACTAAGCAACCAGGGAAAGTGGATCAAGTTCTTGCTGTTTGATGTGAGTGCTGTGTCTGGTGGCACGGGTGCTCTCCAAGGTGTCGTTTTCTTCCTGCACTGATCTGCACAGCAAGCTGTCAGTAGAATGGCTGTGCCAACAGGAATGTGTCACACTGGTTGGACCAGGGGACATGGAACCACACCAGTCTCATGCCTATGAGGCTGGGACGAGTGGCCCACTAGAGCCCTGAAGTCTACAAGACGTGGACTCTAATGACTTAAGGTCTGTGCTCTTAATTGACACATTCACATCAGGGGATACTACTGAATTTCTGGAACTCTGGCGATGCAACTGTTCACCTTGATGTCCTCGGCAGTCTTGGGTATTCTAGAAATGGGACACCACCATTTTATAGTCTTCTCTCCTGAACCTGATTTAATTTCCTTATTTAGGTACCTCTCACAGATAATACAGTCTCCTCTCTGACCTGTACAGCAAGTTCCTCTCGGCTTCAGCTGATGTAGCAACTAAAGATTTCCTCTCTGCCAGGAAAAAAATCCTTTGTTCCTTCCTTGAATTAACCTCTATTTTTAGAGGTCTTCAGCAGCCCTTTGTGTGTTTCTTCTTTATTTTAAATATTTTCGCCTTTTAGTCTTCTAAGTCTCTGACAAAAAGTACTTTATTTCAGGTGCAAGGTTTACATATTATTTACTCGTGGATGTTCATCATCCTATCTGACAACCACTAGAGATGGCAGTCACATTACTGTTAACTGAATTACTGTCACTGCTAGAAGTCCAGTGCAGGAACCAAGGACAATACCATGGCAAAAAACGAATGGGCCTCTTAATCACATCATTTAAAATAAATGAGGAATTTGTCAACCTCTAGAAATGGGTCCTGAATTTTATTGTAACCTGCACTTACTCATATCATGCTGATAACTGGAAAAATTTACAAACAAAAATGCATTCTAAAAAGTATATGTATAATACAAGAGATCTGTGACTTTTCAGAGAGATAATTAAATTCCTATTCCAGGAATTACAATTTCACCATTTTAAACAAGATTGTAACTTCAGTCTAAAATTTGTATATGTTCAGTTAATTATTTGCTATCCTATATTTGCTTTAATAAAGAAAACCAGAAAATATATTTAGAAGACAGTAGTAAATACCACTGAGAATTGGAAGTGTAACTTATGGTAAATTATAGGAAAAGTTTCATTTTCAGAAGGAAAATTACTGAAATATGTTCAAACATTTTTAATCTTTATAAACACTGCCCAGAACATATATCAAATATTCCATGTTTAGAAGGATTGCTTTTCGTGCTTGAATTTTTTTTTTTTCCTGGACAGCAAATTAGAATGAAAAAATTATTTTTTCCTTATTTTGTTTCAATTTGTTCTATTTTATTGAAGTCCAGAGCTGTTCAATTGACAACTGAGTTTAGTCATTAACTATCAGTAAATTCAGAAGAATGATGCAGGGTATTAGGAACTGATCTGAACTGATTTAAAAGGTGGTGTACAGTAAGTGAACCTCACGAGGTCATGCTGTTTCTATGCTGAGTCTGATTGCCATCTGAAGCTATTTTTTGATGGATTTTTCATGACAGGAACAAACAAAACCAGCTTGTCCAGTAGTGGAGCTGGAAGATACACGTATTTCTATTCATACTTTGTGACAGTTGATTGGCAAAGGTTGCTTTTCTATGCAACACCAAAGTCCTATTGAAAAACTGTCAGGAAAGTTATACACTCTGTTCAAAAGCATTATAGAAACACTTTTGCAATATCTTTTATTCTATATATCAAGAAAACTTTTGAGTTATTTATAAAAGACATAGGTTTCGTTATTGATAGAAGTCATCAAATAGGATTTAAAATTTATGACCATAGGTTTTATATATATATATGTATAAAGATATATAGATATATAGATATATAGATGATATCTAGATATATAGATATACAGATGATATATAGATATATAGATATATAGATATATAGATATATAGATATATAGATATATAGATATATAGATATATAGATATATAGATATATATCTCTTTTCCTTTCCTCCTGTTTAGAAATAGTGTGCAAAATGACATTGTTCTAATGAAAAAACAAGATAAACTATGTCTTCACTATGTTGAGTCAGAATGAATATACAGAGAGGGAGAGACATTTGCTAATGTATTAAAAAGCTTTGGTCATTGGGATTATAAATTAATTAATGTAATAAAGTGCTCAAAATGCATTTTAAATGAGAAACTTTAAACGTTTATGTATTTGCTTCTCTACAACCAAATAGTCTTGAACTCATTCGTGTCTCTGTTAGTAGACACCTACCTGCCCTTGCTGATTTGTAACACCTCTGTAGCCACAATGCAGCAAAAAAAATGCCCACTAGATGGTAGTGGCACCACTAATTGCTGGTCCTTCATCTTAAAACTGTTTTTTTTTTTAATTGAGTTCATGCTTCTGCCTTCAAGATCATAATTAAACCATGCTATTTTTAACGCGATAATAAGCCTACAAAAAGCACTGATAAATTTGACAGACAATGAAATTACAATCCCATTGGTAACCGTTTTACCAGCACTTGTTGTTGGGTTAAAAATTAATAAAAAAACAAATATGGAAAAGGAACTGCAAAAATTCAGAAATCAATGAATGACACTAAATAAATAAAAGGGAAAAAAGCTGAAATCTTTCCCTTGAGTCAATTCAAGATTAAAGTATAATTTTCTATTACAGCATGAGAATCATTATTTAGGGAATGGGTCTTCTGTTCTCTAAAGTCTTCAGTACTTTACTGAATTATACTTTTCAAGACTTACTATGCTTCTTCATAAAACAAAAACACAAAAAACCAAAAAAAAAACAAACAAAAAAAAAAACCAAAAAACTAAAACAAAAAGTTACTGTGATTTAGAGGAAAAGGTCATCCTAAAAAGCTCAAGAGAAAATTGTTATAAGTTGCAATTTTCAAGAGACTCTTTGCCATTAAATAGAGGAGCACTCTTTATAACTAAATGGTTTCAAACTGAAAATTTATAACCAGTTCAATAAATGATAATACTTGACATCCATCTGCTTTCCAGACACAATGTGGTGCAGCAGAAATGTATTCAAATTTTTTTCTACACAAACAAATATTGCCTATCAGGTAGTTAGTTAAAGCAACATTCCCAGACTTCTCTGGGGTATTTCAGTCATATGTTATGCACTTTGGCTTGTCTTAATGCTTTTCTGCCATTACCATTATGTCATGTGTATGTGCACTAGCTATCTTGCTTTGCCCTGTTTTAAGAAGGGTCTCTAAGCTACTCTAGCCTCTAACACAGCCTTTATAAACCTTTCTTAAATTGCTTTTTCTTTTCTTTCTGAAGTAATCCTATTCATAGTCTATTTTTTTGCAAAAAAAATCTATAATGATCTGTATCTTTGTGCAATCATATTAATCTGTTAATTTTAAATGAGCTTTTGGTAGCTCAGGGTCACTGCTTCTAGATTATTTGATGCTTGAGAAAAAAGAAAGAAGACAAGAAGTAATAGCAAGAAGCTAGGAATTAATATCAAGGAGTAAACAAATCAAATTAAATATGTTGGGTCCATGCCTTGGGCACAATCTGAATATCCTAAGTCAAGTAAAACTCTATTCACAAGTAAATCTAGTTCCCCAATGCATCTACAGATTAAGAATGGTTTCTTCTAGAAATTCCACTAATTGTTTCCTCAGGGAGGATATTGATGTTTATATGACCTGTAATGTCTGCAGGCAGACATTTTCTTTAGTGGAAACGACTTCAAGGAAACTATTCTCTTTTCCTGGCTATAGCTATTGAATATCATGAAAACAGAGTCTGGTAAAGTATCCTGCCAACTTTTGTTATGCTTAATGCTCATTTCAGACTTATTTCTGCATTTTTCCAGGGTGCAACACCCGGACACAATGAATTCTCCACTAAACATCCAAGATAACTTCACAGGGTTTTTATCTGGGAATACCATCTGGTGGGCTTCAGGAACCAGTTCTAGCTTCATATGAGGTTACTACAACTCTAGGTCCAGCCAGTGGCAAGGCTAAATGTGTTCCCAATAACAAACAGACTCCTAACAGAGTTCACCACACAGACCAACAGGGAGTAAACTGGATATTTGACCAGTGACATATGTTCTGCATGAATGCCTTTTCATCTATTAAATTTTAACTCAGGTAGTGAAAATACAGGAACTGGTGGATCATCAAAAGCAACCTTAGATTTAGGCAGATGTCTAAAGTCGGAACTGTGATTCTTAACTCTGCTTAATTTCAGACTAATTCTTGAGGTCCAGAAACTCAAATAATAACCCAGTTTCCCTTGGCATCTGTGTTCCATTCGTGTAAATGACCCTAATATTCCAGAGCTGACTGTGTGGGGTAGCTTGTCTCCTAGATGATGTCTAAATATATTCCACAGCTACAAATTGAATGGGACAATGCCTACCTACCAAAGGAGAGTAGAACTAGAAGTTGTAGTAGCTGTAGGATGGAATGTAGTTCCCATGGAATCTAAAGGATTTATGTTAAACTACAGCTCTCACTCAGGACCACTAGACCAAGTTTTTCCCCTTTCCCTGGGGATGTAACTTCAAATCATCTGCCTCCCTGATCAGAAAGTGGACTCCTCCTGTTGAAACCATTTAATACAAAGAAAAGCCAGTTGGGCCAGGAGTTGTTATGTATTTTTTAATACTTACGGTAGTCTTCAAACCACACTAGCATTAGCATGAGTTGTAAGTTTTTCTATGGTTCTTTTCTCTCTCTCAACCATGTCATCAAAACAAAAAGCAGCACATTTAATTTTTCAAAAAAAGTCACAGACCTTAGTCTTATGAAAAAGTTTCTGCAGACAGTCCTGCAAGGAAGTATTCACCTTGGTGAAATAAAGTACCCTAGTGGTAAAGAGAAAATTTGTGGAAACTTGTTTCAACTTTTCTGTCTAAAGATACTCAATATATAGACAATCCAGTATTTAATTTTCTTCAGCATCATGCTGAGGGGTTTTATCCCTAACACAGTAGTCTGGATTCTACTTGAAGAAGTAGGAACTTCAGAATTACATATTTAAAGTCTTTGCATTATAGTACACATACCTTTTTTTCAGACTATAGACTTTTGATCTTTTATTATGTAGAGAATGTTCTACTCTGAGATGTTAGTTGATTCTTTTTTTTTTTTTCTTAGAGTGTACAAAGAAAAGTGTAAATGCTATTCCATAGTAATTAGTTTGGAATTTCTCAAATTCCAGCTACAGATTTTAGATAGTTCTACATATAACTGAAAATCCTGCTGCCATAAAGAAAGGCTGGTCATCTCAGGAATTTATTCTAAATATTTTATAATCCAGGAAAATTAGTAGCAAAATTAGACAGTTTCATGTAGCAATTTTTAGTAAACAACATTACAATGTTCTAATGAGGCAGAGAGTCAGTTTTGTTTTAGTTTGTTTGGGGTCATGGGTTTTGTTTTGAGTTTGCTTTTTTTTTTTAAGGGATCTCTTCTTTCATATACAGACAGGTTTATGGGTAGTGTTTTTTGGAAGTGAAGATTTTTACAATGAATATTAATATTTACAATATTTTGATATTTCCAATTGAAAGATAATAACAAGTTTGAAATCTATAGGAAAGACAATTACAAGTTTGAAATCTTTATGATTTAATATCCTGGTTTAAGATTAAAGTACTTCATACAGAAATCAACCCCTCATTTTCCTGAGGATAGGAAAGTATATCTCCCACATTCTTCCCACATACATCTTAATGTTTATACTAATCACTGACAGCAGGGTATGTGCCAGCAACACTTTTTCAGATGGCTGTCATTTTAAGGCAAAATGAAAATATAGTTCCCAGAAACCACCAACACCCTCCATGATTATTCTTTTGAAAGTCCTCTGTGACGACAGTGCAATCACTGAAAGAATAGCAGCGGGAACTCAGAGCGACCTTGAGGACTCAATGGATTCCTGAGCTGTGATGACTTACTTAAATAATTCTTACTGGGTTTCTCTTATTGTCATAAAATAATTTATGTTCTTCTCCTTTCATATCACGGAGTACTGGAGTTCTGGAAACATAAGGTGTGTGGAAGACCTCACTCTGCTTTGTGGATTTGTGCTGCTTTTTGTTTTGTTTCTAGAACTGTTAAATATGCAACATATTTTAAAAGTACTTGTGGACTCTTAAATGAGGGAAAAAAGTGGAAAATTAATCTATTATTGGAAAAAAAATAGGTGAGAAATATTTTCTGAATTATTCTAAGTGCTCTAAAATCAAAAAGTGAAAGAAATAAACCCATAATTTATTTCATGAATAATTCATGACATTGCAGTAAATTTCCTTAATTTTGGAAAATTGTTTTACAATTTCTGAGCATTTTGAGGTATAAATACTAAAGAACTACGAGATCCAGTGTATCAACTGTAAAATTTCAAACACGTGGTTGTTTTCAAATAAAAAATGCAAAATAAAAATTAATATCCCTAAAAATCTAATGGAAACTTTAATTATTTTTCATTTTAAGTTATGCTTATCCAAGTGTAAGTATTTTCCATTAAATCTTCAAACTTTATTTCAAAACCACTGTAATAGAAAAATGATGTTCCACATTTTTTTACCCCTTGTACTGTTACCAATCCTCGACCAAAGACTGAGATCATGTCATATGATTGAATAATTCAACATAGAACCATATTTGGGGTAAGAGAGTGTCAGGTTCTCCCATTGATAATTATGTGGATATAATGCCAGAAGACTAGAAAGGAATGCTTTGAAGCTCAGATTGGCAAATGGGATCTGCAAATTATTGCACCTTGGGAAACCTCTGCGTTTTATAGAGGGCTGTCAATGACTGGTGATTTTAAAATGTGAAGCTTCACAAAATGTTGAAACAGTTCTTTCAAATATTTTTTTTTTTGTCTATTATAGGGAGTATAAACTTGAGGAAAACAGACAAAGGCACAGACAAAATATGTTGTTTTAAATTATTTTAATTTTAATTTTCATAGTGAAATTCACATGTATTAACATGAAAATTAACATGAGATTACATAAACTAACTTAAGTAGAATGGAACTCAGACCCCTTTGTTCAGAAAAAAAGAATCTCTAAAAAAAAGACAGGCTGGAAATTAGCAAGAAACTTTACTCATAGACTTTTTTCCCCTTGCTGATATCTGGCATTTTTAATACCTTCTTTTTTTAGGCATCCAGTACTAATTACAGTAATTTCACGACTATAAGGTGCACCCTTTTGACTAAAATTTTGGCCTGAACCCGGAAGTGTGCCTTATAGTCCAGTGTGCCTTATATATGGACAAAGTTTGGAAATTTGCCAACTCGGAAGTGTGAACTGCAAGCCTCGGGGGGAGCCGGTAGGGCTGCAGCCAGTGGGTGCAGGCGGAGCCGCGGGGTCGCAGCAGCTAGGTGGAGGCGGGGCCACGGTGCCACAGCTGCCAGGTGGAAGCGGGCCCGCAGAGCCGCAGCTGCTGGGTGGAGGTGGGCCCACGGGGCCATGGCGTCGCGGCTTCTGGGTGGAGGTAGAGCTGCGGGGCTGCGGCTGCCAGGTGGAGGCTGGGATGCAGGGCCACAGCTGCCATGTGGAGGTGGGCCCATGGGGCTGCGGGGCCACAGCTGCTGGGTGTAGGCGGGGCTGCAGCTGCTGGGTGGAGGTGGGGCCACGGCCATGAACTGCGCTGGGGGAGCCAGCGGCAGATCCTCGCTGAAAAAAAAAAGTGCACCTCATAGTCCATTGCATCTTTTATATGGGCAAAAGTTCAGAAATTTGCTGACACCTGGACGTGCACCTTATAATCCGGTGTGCCTTACAGTCGGGAAATTACCTTACTTTTTAAAAACAGCATAATAGAGTGTGTATTAACAGATGATAGGGTGGTTGTAACACTTAGGAGCCACTGTATTGGACTGGAAATTTAGATTTTCTGTTTGGGCAAATATTGTTTTCTCTCCAAAAAAAATTCTTCACTCTTCTCTGACATTTCTTTCAGATCTGAAATTACTGGAGTATATAAATAAGATTATCCAGATTTTTACAGTCAGAGAAGCTGGGGCACTATGCAGTAAATGACTTGTTTAGTTTATAGCAGAGTTGAGAATTAAAACAACATTTCCTAACTGCTAGTTTGAGTAGCAAATACTATGTCCTGTGATTCTCGCCTCTTTTGGAATTTGGTGAGTTGAGATTTTTTTACTCCATTAGTATTCATTCAATTTTTGTTATAGTAATAGTAGATATGATAGCACAGGGTCTAGTTTGCAGTCATCTGCAAATTACTAATCAAAAAACCATTTATCCCAATTTTTTTATATGTAAAGTGTTAGTCTATGGGTATCTCATCTACAGAAGAAATAAGCAGACCTGAGAAGAAGTTTCTGATTAACAACTGAATACTGTTTTATTTGACTGGTCACACATCCTTAAATTTAATGGATAAAAATTAAAAAAAAAAAAAACCTTCCATTTTCATCTGTCTTGGCTAAAAGAGTTAACTTGTTTTAAATCATGGCTGGCGTAATGCTGTCCATAAGAAAAATAAAAAAATTAAACAAATAAGACAAATAAGTCTACAAATCCTTTGGAAATTCAGTTCATGATAAAGGTTAGTGATTTTCTAGTTCATATTCTCAGAGTCTACTTGCTAAAGAAAGAGAATGATACAGAATTCTTTTAAATATTTTCAAAAAATGTAAGCTAAAGCATGTTGTTAACAAAAATGTCTTTGTTCTATAATGTCTCACAGTGCTAGAAGACTGTAAAGTATTTTCTTCAGCCAAGATGTTAGAACATACTATCAAAGCAGTTAAATAATTGTTAAACCTTAGAACAAAAGAACCATACAACCAAGTGTGGAATTTAGAAGATGTGCAGAGGAGAAAAACAAAAAGAAGGAACAGGGAGGCTTGATATGTCAGTGTACTTGAGCAATTAAGCAGGTAAAAAAAAAAAAAAAAGGCTCACCTTCATATACAGACAGAAAAAGACATAAGCTTATGAAACAGCTTAGGAAACAGTATTTCGGCAGTTTACTCTGATTTTTTACAACCTCAGTCTAGCAGCCACACTTAAATTACTCTATCACTTTGCTGGACCTGGGAGATTCATGCTTCCACTGAAGTGTTTTCTCATTTATATTCTCTGACTCCAAAAACTACCTGCTACTCAGATGGAAGCTGGAATACTTTCTCATTCCTTTGAAGTCTTAATTTTTTGTCCAGGACAGCTGGTGTCTTAGAAGTAAAAAGTAATTCTGTGTATGGAAAACCTTTGTGAATAATTTGCTTGAATATTGTCATGAGCTGAAGTCAACCTATTCTTACTCATGCCTACATAAATTTTGATTTTTATCGGTTTCAAAATCTAGAATATGTAAATCTGATTTAAGTTATCAGACGTGTGATTCCTCTGTGCACCTGTTTTATTTGGCCGGTTTTATTTGGTTGAATATTAGCTAGCAATGAATGCTCACAGACCAGAAGGACATTTGTATTCTGGGCTGCATCAACATAAATGTGACCAGCAATTCAAGAGAGGTGAAAGCCCATCTGGAGTGCTGCATCCGGCTCTGGGCTCCTCAGCACAAGAAAGGCATGGATCTGTTGGAGCACATGCAGAAGAGGCCCATGAAGATAATCACAGGATCACAGAAAGTTTTGGGTTGGAAAAGGCCTTAAAGTCATCTAGCTCCCTAGTGATAAGAAGAAAAATTCAAGAATTATTTAAAAACAGACAGGCAAGGACTGTGGTCTACATTTTTAAATAAGACTATATTCTCATTTTAGTGATGTCTCCATTGTCATTTAAGACACATTGGATTGATTTGATTTTCTGGGAAGTAGATTACTGCATTTTCAATGCTGGACATAACAATGCGGAACATAATTTATGACTGTAAAACCTGAAATTGCTTTTGCAAATTAAGGTTCTCATGTGGAAAATTAGGATGAAGAAGTTAGGAACCTTCAAAAGATTCTCTGGCTATGCAAGGGGTGCATCACTCTAGGCAGGTCTTGGTCTTTGAGATCTAGCTGCAGCTTGCTGAGATTCTCTTAGAGTTCACACAAAATGCTTTTCTTGCCAGGGAAAGGAATGTATGGATGGGAACTTTTGTCCATCTGATCTCATTCTGATATTGGATTAAAATATGCCTGGATCACTTACATGGGCCTAGGTACTAAGATGTGCTCAGGATTGTACTCTAAATATAGCCCATCTGTCCTAAAAGAAGCCACTTCTCTGCTTTGCAATTCCACCTGTTTGATGGTGTCTCATTTGAATTCAGATGAAATTTTCTGGGGACTTTCCCAGCTGAGTCTGATAAAATGTTGACAGACATTGGCGAGAACTTAAGTATGCAATGAGTTAATAAGAGATCCATGGTGATTGAGATAAAATGATCTTTCGACCTCCATAAGAACACTGCTTCCTTGTCTGTACCACTGCACCACTATATTTTATTAAAATAATATTAAATTTTCTCTGGTTTATTGCTGGAGAGTCAGTTAAATTATCTCAAGTGTCCTTATATGATAATTGATCGAGTTGCTTGGAAGTGAGTTTGGTTGATTTAGCTGCATGAAGTCTCTTTCGAGCTCATTTCTCTGAGCATGGGACAAAGATTTTATAGCTGATCTGCACTTGGTTTCACAGTGTATTTGTCTTAAAAATATAATTTCGTATCTATATTTCACCAACTCAAATATTCATATGGGTTCTTTATTTAACAACATCCCTGACATTAGAGGAGGAAATTATTGCCTTTAAGAAAGAATGAATGCTCTAAAATAGTACTATGTGGCTGAAAAAATTGTATGGAGAAGAATACTCTGTTAATTGGAAAGCCCGTGGGAATATTCAGCCAATGAAATCCAGTGATTGACTGCATGTTGCTAACTTACTAGACTTAAATAGATGTTGACTCATCGCAACAGTGGTCATAGCAACAGATCATTCCACTTAGAGGGGAGAGGGATGTAGAGTAATACTGTGCTTGAAATATATTTATGCTTAAACAGACACAGACACACAGACAGATATAGATATAAACATCTAAAACATGTTTTCCAAGAGCCATATAATCATTTTACAACCTGTTAGGAACTTTGCCCTAGGCAATACTAGTAGACTACACACTCAAGGATATAAAATGAGAATTGAACTATTTTGCTGCAGCATTTCATATCCTGACTTTGTTCTGCTCAATCTTTAAATCAATTGTAAATTAATCATCAAGCAAAGTATACAAACAGAATAATATGAGAGTAGGTTAATGCAGTTTATATTGATTCGAAATACATGATTTTTTAAGAGGGAAATCTGAACTTGTAAATAGAAAATTACTTATTATTTACTTTCCCTCTAAGTTTTGTTGCTTTTTTTAATCAGAAGAGCTTGTAAGAATTGTAAAAGTAACATGTCAAAGTGCCACCCACACAGTGATATTTTTAACATTCACTACCACAGGAACATAATGCCCTCATCATTGATGAGTTCCTGAGGAAAAATGGTTCAGATGCTTCATTTATAACAGAACCAATTATTTTGGAGAGAATGATACAGTAGTGGAACCACACTCATGTTATGGAATAATCCTACAAGAAGCTTTTATGCTTCATCTAGTTCATATGTTTAGTCCCCTGTAGTATCTAAATAACTTAGTGTCTTTATTGTTCTTGTGATAGTATTAATAATAACTTGAACAAGTTATGAGAACACCTTTCTACACGTAGTGATGCCAGAGTATGGAAAAATGAATTGGTGGAAGACACAGTTAGCATTTTCCCCATCATTTCTTGGACTATTAGACAATTTTTCATCTGAACTGCTGCTGGAAAACGTGGGTGTAAAATTTTTATAGGAATGTAGTACCATTTCCTTTTTACTAAATAGGCTTTGCTTTAACTGGACTACTCCTAATAAGTCCTTAAATTGCTGCCCAGAATCCTTGTTTCTTTCTATAGAAGAACTGCATCACCTTACTAATAGGGTGCATTTTTAAAGCAATTGAATGTCCTTTACTATGCTGCCAGTGTTGAAAACTACAAAGCTGCTAGGCACGCTGAGAACTATCTACACAGTGATACAGATTATTAGCAAGCAATAATGCTTACTTCTTTTTCTGAATAATTTATTTTTAATGTATCTTAATTGTTCTGTATTAAGAACTTAATGATATTCCACAGAATATTTTATTAAAGTTATGTCTTCATTTAGAATAGCTCTATCCATTCAGTTATAGTATCTGAAATGCCAAAATGCTAAAATGATAAAGTGCTAAAATGATAAAATTATACAATTAAGTGGAAAAATAACCTCTAGAGTTCTAAACACAGGGGTAAGTAAAAAATACAGTTGGTATGAGTTATATCTTTCCACAAGGATGGTAATTTAGAAGAAACTGTGTTGAAGAAAATGGAATTAGAATAAAATAAAGAGTTTGGAAAATCAGAATTTGTTTAAATCCATTATATTAAAATAGAAGAAAAATCTTAGGTTTCTCTTTCAAAGTAAAAGCAAAATACAGAATTAAGTTAGTGAATATGTTGTGTGAGACAGTGGTATCAAGAGCTGTGGTGGTTTTATAGGCATGTGAAAAAATTATACATCGCATTAAAGATATGCAGTGATTGAGGGACGTGACCATGCTGTTCAAGCAAGGTCAGTTTATTACGCTAATCACCAGTTTTTACAGTTCTCTAACATCTGTACATTTTCCACTCAGACCCCTTTGCCCCTGTTTCCGTAGCAACACAATCTTTGGGGTTATCAAGTCCCTGCTACATTCTTGCGCCAGCAATGTCCTTGTGACATCTTCTGTTGTCAGAGGGTCAGAGAGACCAGACACGATGTCATGACTTCTGTTCTTGCCTTGAGTTTCTCTCTCACATGGCTTCCACTGCACCAGGGCCTGGAAGTCTGCGGTGCTACCCAGCTCAGCTTCTGTAGCTGTCTAATCTTCCACAAAGATGCATTCTTTTTCAAACAATTGTTCAAGCAAGCTAGGACATATGAAAACTGAGGATACTCAAGAAAAGCTAGTTGCTAAATATTCAAAGTACTATTTGATAGTAGTTTTTATTTGAGGATTTGTAGCAAAAGACATGAGGAACAGGATGTGTCACAGGACAGTTGCACAAAGACTTCTTTGTAAGGACATTTGTAAAAACTAAAAAATCTCTATTACTGATTAACCATTCTTCAGTTAATAAGTGGCCTGCTGATTAGAGGCCAGACCACCTCATTATTAAATTACAAGGCATAAATCTAATTCAAAAATGATACTGCATGGTGATAAGGAGAGGGATATATGTTTTTTGCATTGAGGTAGGGATGGTATATGCTTGAACAGAACACATCCCAATGGAGGACACCAAGAGCATTTTAATCTCCATTATTCAGCAGTGAAGTCCTATGGCAGAGTTTGGATTGTTTTCCAGAAGTGTCTTTATCTTCCACTGACTCTCAGATAACACGTTTGCATCAATTTTTCCAGTCAGCTACTTTGATTAAAAAGACTACATCAAAAGATGTCATTGTCCAATCATTTTGTCCAAGAAATTGCAGCAAAAGTTCTGATAATGTGAGACTAAACTTCTTAAAAATATTTATCCCTTATGGTAGATAGGCACCTGCCCAAAATTTTAGGCAAGCAATTGCAACACACGGTCAAAGGACAATATATGAAACTGTAGTAGGATATAGTTTCAGTAACAGGATGAAGCACTTTTTGCATTTGAATTTCTCATGCATTCCTGCATCATGATGATGTGCTAATATTACCAAATATGTCATTACACTGCAAAGTAGGATATGTACATTAATCATAATCTAAAACACTGTAATCTGTAGAGGTATGATGATTTACATGGTTTGAGATTAAAGTCATGTAAAACTTGATGTGAAAACATCTCCATCTAAGCAATAGCTCTTTGTAGATTCAAAAATAATCTAGGCACAGCCAATGAACATAATTATCATCTTAATCGAAATGCTATAGAAACTGCAGAATATTTCCAAATAAGACCAACTTTAATTTGTTAAAACCCCCTTAATCTCCTTGGTTTATATTAGATTTAGATTTAAAATATTATATTTTCATTTTTAGAGATATTCAGAGATAAATACTTGATAAAGCATTAACAAATGAGAATAGATAATAGCACTACCAAAGGCAAGTGCTTATATCCTGCACTGCACAGTGTAAAGCCTGGCATGTTCTCCTGGGATGGTGTTTACCAAACTGCGTGGGGAGAAGTTACATATGTTAGTAGCTAAGGTGATTTAAGGGAAATCCTATGACAAGAATAGAAAAGCAAATTCATGCAGTTCATAGCTGTGTTCACAGATGAATTCTTGAAAGGGAAAATACCATTTTTGTATTTATCTCTAGCTCAGTCTTTTGCACATTTTATTCAAAACCACTTGCTTGGAGATGTGAAAGAACAGGACCAGACTAGAGACTAGGATACAATTATTCTGCACATTGAAACAAAACAACCAAGTAGAGATTTATAGGTTTTTATGATTCTCTGAATAACTGCATCATGCATGGAGCTCTGAGACATACGTAACCTTGGCAGATAACACATTATCTAGCAATTTTTTAGCAGTAAACAATAAAGTATTACTCCTCATTCAAGTAGTTCATAATGTACCAGTGCTTCAAGCTGATGAAATAATCACGTTATCAAAGTCAGCTATCAAAAAATCATGGTACTCTCTCCTTCATTAATGGATAAAGCTGAAGGTAACTAATTAATGCATGAACCCATTTAAGTCACTGGTTTTATTTGTTTTTCTGGAACATCTGTAATCTGAAATTCCCTTTAAAAAAAGCAGATATAACCAAGTCGCTGTGGACATTTATCTGCTGGTTTTATGTTTTTTTGGAGATTGCTAAAGTTTTTTAATACAATTCATGCTGCAGTCTCCAGCCTCTCTCCAGGTTCTTGTGTGTATTAAAATATCTAGAAACAAAAATTCAGGTATGTCATGATTTTCCAGTAGAATACCTAATTAAATATTTTTTTCAAGTGCAAAAGCACAAAAAGAAAATAAAAATCAATTTATTCTGCTAAAGCAGAACCATGAAAACTGTTCTTCTGTCCTCAGTTTATACTATATAGAAAGCTCCATGTCTCTTTAAAAACAAAACTAAGATATATTTTTATTCCATGAAGAAGGACAATGATACATCCAGGCTCTTTTTGATTCACAGAACCTTTGCAAGTCCTTACTTCTGGAAATTATCCAACAAGTAATCCCTCAGCATCTGATTTTAACGATCACAACCATATATATATGATCATAGATGTTTTTGATCTTTTTACCATAAAACAAATACCTGAAATTCTTGCCAGATACGCCTCTGAGATCAGCACATGCTATGTCAGCCATTTACTTTCCTTAAATCACTAACATTACTTAATTGTCAGCTGACTTAAGCCACATGTAAAGGTACTAAATAGGATAAATGGGATAAGACAGAGGATTGGTAAATTTTAATAAATACTATAAGCAGTGGTAACATAGAATAATTGTAATATAGTATTCAGAATTTGCAACCATTAAACTTTATAACAACCTGCAATTATACAAGTCAAAGACTACTTGCATTCTCAAAGGGGAAAATTGGCTTTGTTTTCATGGTTTTGCTGAACTTAATATGGTAAATAATGACTTCAGTTATCATTATTCACTATTAAAGTATGAGAAACTGGAGATTACAAAAGTTTTAGCCTTTAGATACTGCAAAGTCAGTGAAAGATAGTTAAAATATTCTATATCTATGCTCATTAATACAAGACTTAAACAGATCTGTTAGGAGGCTGATCACAGAATATTTTGCTTTTGTTCTCCAGTTTATGACTTTTTTTAATACAAAAGGAAATTTAATTCATAAACATACTCGAAATAAAATGAACAATTGTCTCAAAGATTACTAGAGTCTTCAATCACTCTTCAATCATTTAGTTTGTATGTTGAAAAGATGAATTGAAAAGCAACTTTGTAACAAGTCTAATCAACAGTCCCCATGTAATAAACAAAGCGTAGCCTCAGAGATTTGCTAAGTACTTAATTAGAATTGAAAAAAATCTAAAACATACATTGAATTATAATAAATAATGGGAAAGAGGTGATAAAAATGCAAGAAAATGGAAATAGCCTTGGTGATGAGGATTTGGAAAAGACTGATGGAGGATAGAAAATTCTGTGACAAGTATACTGTCCTGGTGAGCAAAAAAGAGTTATTAGGTTGGAACTTAACTATAACTACTGCAATCCTGTAGAGTATCCTGAACTACCTTATAGAACAGAAAATGCTTCTGAATTGGCTTAAAAAAAAGTTGAATCGTGTCTAGAAAAATTTCAAAATAAGAATAAGCACTATGCTTTGAAAAGCTAATATAGTAAGATCTTCTGTACTGAAAAGCAGGAACCCTTTTGTCCCTCATATTCCCTATCTGTAACATAAACAATGTTTATCATAATTATTTTACCTGTATATAATTTTAAAAATCTATATTTTAAAAGCCCAGGTATTTCTAGTAAAAACTGAGTAGGCTTTCAAAAAATGAAATCTGAATATTTTAAAAATATTTGCAGAGAAAAGAACTCTGGAAAAAACTGAGTTGATTTTTTTTTCCAGTAGACTACAAAACAGGAATGAATTAAAGAAATTCTCCTTCTCGTAGACCCTGACACCCTTCAAAGTGAGACTCAAATCTGAGGGGTTCAAGTGACTTGAAAGATGAATCATGGCAGCAAATTGAACATCCAAAGAGAGTAACAGAAGCTGAGGCTATCAAAAGATTATTCCCTGTAGATGAAAATATCCCTCAATAGATTAGGAAGGGATTATTAAAATTGTTTAGCCATAAAAAATAACTCATTGGATTATTGATAGTAATAATACCTTTGTCTCAAGTCTCAGATTAACCCTTCTCTATTATTGGATCAAAGATGAAGTAGATAGATGCCATGTAAATATTAAGGAATTATCTGCATGTTTTTAGAACAATTATCTACAAAGCTGCAGTAGGTGGGGATCACAGGGCAGGATGAAATGAAGGGCAGTAGACCTAGGGTTGAGGGTAAACAGTGTGAGACAACTGCCGCCGGGAACCAGGCAGCACAAGTTTAACAGTGAATGCTAAATTAACAATTATTCTATGTTACCATTGATTGCACTATTTATTAAGATTCACCAATCTGCTGTGTTATGCCATTTGTCCTATGTAGTACAATTGTATGTGATTTATGTCAGCTAACAAGTAACTGCCTGCTGAGTTTATGAGCTCTAATACCTGTTTTTTTATGTTACCTGATGAACGTGTCATATCCAGCAAATTTCTAGGGACAGTTTTTGATTGGACACAACAGTCTGGAAGGTTCTTTGCTCCTTAAAATCAAAGAAGAACTTGCCAGATGTATAACAGTCAATTAAAGCTTTTGCTTAGGGGACTGGGAGACAGTAGAGATTTCACATCTGGGGAAGTGAAACAAGAGACTTAAGCACAGAAGACTGCGATTGTAGGTGCACTGATAACCAGGAAGCAATGGGATGCTGATGGCCAGAGAAGGGGGTCCAGAAACAGTCAGCTCATTTTTGAGGACAACCTTCACAAAGCACTCTTGAATGGTCTATTCCAGTGTGCAAGAAGCTGAATAGGTATGGCAGGTTGCCAAACTGGTTAAATAAGGAATTGCTGACTGAACTAAAAAATAAAAATATCCTATATGGAAGGTAGAAAAGAGGACAGGCTACCAATGTGAAATGAAGAAACATTACCTAGATTCGCAGCAGTGGACTTGACAATGGCAAGGATGTGAAAGGCAACTGCAAATTTTCTTATATATTTAATGAGTTGATATAAACTTCAAATGTGTCCCCTAAATCTTTACTCTAAATGTCATGAAGAACTGCTAAAATCTGCACTAAGACCACTCTTCATCATATGAAGAGCATTTGGGAAGCCAAGCATGCAGAGGGAACCAAAAGTTGTAACAACATAATCAAAGGTTCATGTCTATAACTTAAAGTGAATTTTGCTGGTTACATTTTCTGCAAAGTATAATGAGCTAAAAAAACATGTACTGTCACCAAATGAAGATGAGTTACTGAATCACATAATAAGATTTAAAAAGATTAAGTGATTTTTTGATGCAACAAAGCATATATATTTTTGATATAGGCAACGATTGAATTGCGATTCAGATAAATTTGAATCTAAGAAAACTGCAGCTGAATCCATGAGGGAGGAAGGAAAACTGATAACTTGACAATCTGTGATGGGTTTATCTTCTGAAAGTGCCTTAATACAGTACTGCCCTAACCTATCTGGACTTGTGTCTCTGCCAAAGGTTGCTCTGTAGAGATAGCACAGAGCAGACTGCATGTTCTTACAGCTGCTTTGGTTCACAGTCTGGCTGTGACACTCCAGCTCCCAATAAAAGGAACTATTTATTAATATGTCAAAGTGCAGCAGCTGACAAGCAATCTGTCCTGCTGTAGCTGCTGAGGTGGGGGTGATCTCTGGCAGAAGGGCAAGAAAACATCTTCAGCTAAATCTGCAATAGTGGATCTGACAGAGGTTTGAATTAGTATTTCTCATTTCAAACTTGACAAAAATTGAATTTTTCTTTCTTCCAATTGTGCTCGAGACTTTTTTTTTTTTCACATTTGTCAGCAGGAAATTTTAAAGGAAAAGTGAAACATTATTGAGACAATATTTTTTAACTACTACCTAATTGTTTGTGCCTTTCTTACACTTACATAATGTTAAGTTTACTGTCTTTTTTAAGGTTTCATCTCCAAAGTTGTTGCTACAGGCTTTGAAATAGTAGTTAACTGCATTTTGGAATTTAAATGAGGTGTGACCCATTTTATTTTTCTTTCCTCCCAATGCCAAAAGCACCATCTTTCAAAACAAGCTATATCAAAGCAAAGATTTGATTAAATTTATTAGGGAAAATTGTTCCCTTCTAATCCATCAACACAAGCACAGTACTGTAGTGCATGATAATGAACATGAGAAGATCATGTGAGACTCATTTTTTTAATTTGATGGACATTTTCCACACATATATGATCAACTTTGTGGCACATAAACTTATTCTCCCATTCATGCTAGAAGACTTCTTAAGTGCTGCAGAGAAACCCTATTCTTGGCCAACAAATGCAGAGTTTGTGGATACTATGCAGCAATAAAAATGATATTTTGTTTGTTAATTTATAACGACAAAAACCCATAGGTGATGCTTTCATTTGGGCACTGCTTTTCAAGCAGAATAATCTGGCACTAGGGATGGATTTGCATAGTCATGCAGATCAGCAGGTATTACTGCGTATTTTGAAACAGTTCTGTGGCTGTGCTGTCTGCAGGCTGAATTAATGTACCAGTTGAAAGGAAGGCAGTAAACACAATCATATCCAGGAGATCAAGCTCTCCTCCAGGATTCCTACTGGCAACTTCTTGTAGCAAATTCTTTTCTGCATCACTCTGGTAACTACAAATATGAGATAATAACCGTTCTTTTATTCTCCTGTCCTGTCTCCTCTGTTCAGATTGTAAACCCTTCAGGAGAGCAATATGCTCAGATTGATCTATGCCCTCTGTGAAATATCTTTATAGGTATCACCTGTACCTGTACCTATACCAATGCCCATACCTATCTATCTACATCCATCTTAATCTGTCTACATCTCGATATCATTTATATCTAGATAGTTATAGAGACACACACACTGTGCCCAAGAACTGTGCTTCTTTCAGTGTAGGTCCTTTATTTACACTTGAACTTCAAGAAAAAGGTGAAGAAATAAGTTATTTTAAATTCTGTAAAAGTATAGGGATTTGATGTATTAAGTGCAACTCTAATGTAGAAGGAATTAGAAATACAGTTATAAGCACCTCTCGTATGAAATCATGATTTTAAACTAGAAATTCTAGTAAGAGAACATAATTTTGGTGAATATTTTTCTCTGAAATTGTGATCAAGAATAACAGAAACCATTAGAAATAAAAAACTAACCAGATAACAATAGTACCTCAGTAAATTACAGTAAATTCACGAATACAAGCCGCACTGAATATAAGCCGCATCTCTGGGTGTTGGCAAACATTTCGGTTTTTGTCCATAGATAAGCCGCACCCGAATATAAGCCGCTTTGTCGTTCGCAGCGAGGACCTGCGTGCAATTATTAACAGAACCGCGGGAGGGCGGGGTTTACTGGCTGAGCTAAGGCTGTGCAGGCTCTGCCCGCTAGGGGCCGCTGACGGGGCCAGATGGCCCAGCCCGGCGCTGCCGCTCGGGGCCCGCCGCCGCTGCCACTGGGCTCGGTCACCCCGGGTCGGCGCTGCCCTGCGGTGGCAGGCAGGGACGGAGCTTCCCCCGCTCCTACGGCAGCGGCGGCGGGCAGGGACGGAGCTTTCCCGCGCCCGTGGCGCCGGCGGCGGGCAGGGACGGAGTTTCCCCGCTCCTGCCGCGGCGGCGGCGGGCGGGGACAAAGCACCCCGTCGGCTCCCCGGGCCACAGCAATGGCGGCGCGCGCTTCCCCCCCCTCCCTGGGCCGCAGCAATGGCAGTGCGGGGCTCCCGTCGGCTCCCCGAGCCGCAGCAATGGCGGCGCCGGCTTCCCCCCCCCTCCCCGGGCCACGGCAATGGCGGCCCGGGTCTCCCCCCTCCTCCCCGGGCCGCAGCAATGGCGGCGCGGGCTTCCCCCCCCCTCCCCGGGCCGCGGTAGGGGCGGCCCGGGTCCCCCCTCTCCTCCCCGGGCCGCGGCAATGGGGGCGCCCCCCCCCTCCGTCTCTCCCCTGGGCTGTGGCAGAGGAGGAAAGAGAGCTCTCCCGCCTCTCTCCCCGCCCCCCGTTCTGCCTACAGGGAGCCAGGCTCCACCTGCAGTGCAACAGAGTAGCGATTTGTAACAATCGCAAAATGCCGACTTTGCAGCTGCTCGGCTCAGCACTCTGGCAGGCACTTCTGAGGTTGTATTAGCCGCTCCTGATTATTAGCCGCATTTCCGGTTTAGGAGCAAAATCTTAGTCAAATTGGTGCGGCTTGTATTCGTGAAATTACTGTAAGTAAAAAAACTCAAAAAAATAGATCTTGCAGAGACAAATTCCTTCAAATGTATTGTAAATGTCCAGTACAGTTTTCTGCAAATTTTGAATTGAGATTTGTGTAAAAGGCTCTTAGGGGGGGGAAAAAAAAAAAAAAATTAGAGGACATTATATTTTTATTAAATAAAAAATGGACCTTGTAATGGATTTGTAAAGTGGATTTATAAATATTTAAAAGATCAATATAATTTTCAGATACCGAGATGAAGGACTTTTTGTTTCATTAAACAATTTCTTCTGCCCTTCCTCTCTTTTTGAAGAATTTATGTTTATGACATAAATTTGATTTACTTCTCTGGCTTTTAACTGTGTCTAATTTCTAACTCTAGGCAGTAAACTTTAAAGTACTTGTAAGCATACACACAAAAATCTTTCTGCATTTCAACAAAAAATTGCTTTTAAGCAATAGTAATGAACATTATTTTATTATTAACAAGCTTTCTGATTTTCTGATTCCTGAGAATTTTGTTCCATACAGCAAAAAAGTACACAAGGAATATATTTAAATTAGTATTTTTGAACACATCAGTTGCATAGCCTTATGGAGCTTGTTACAAACATGTAAGTTCTTTACTCACATTTGAAGTTAAAGAAAAAGAGGAAGAAATAAGTTTAAACTCCATTTGTAGTCATCCTCCAACAACAGCAGATAAAATCTGTCCAGATGTTCAGCCAATTAAAAGCATTGGGGTTTATATTAGATACTCTGCAGTAGTCTATGGTAACTTTAATATCTGGTACTGAGGAAAATTCATACTGCCACAAAAAGGTGTGAAGTAAGCACCATAGCAATGTGTATTACTACCTGTTCATGAAAGAACACTAAACTCCCAAAAGTAGCACACGAAAGAGGAAGACATCTAGGCAGCCCAGAAGTGGATCTTCACAGGAAAGAGTAAAACCCTCATACACAGATTTTTATCAAAATAGAAAAGTATTTAAAACAGACATCCGTGACCCTTTTGGCGACAAGCGAGGAAAGAATTGGTTCTGTCACTTTGAAACACATGAGCTCCACCCTTGGAACTACAACTTTTCTGATAAGTACTTTTGTTATTATTCTATCTACACTGATCAGAAAAATGCATGATTTAAATTGTTATATTCATAATTAAAGACTGTCATGAAAGCATAGGAAAATGATGAATCTGTCTTTAATAAATCCAGGACAAATCTTCCTGTTAGATTTTTAGGGAAAGGACTCAGATCATTTGGCAAATTTTTAAATATTACAGTAGATAATTGTATAAATTACAATTATACATTTTCTGAATGTACATCTTGTTTGAACAGGAAACTGTAATGGAGCTGCCGAGGATATTAAGCTTTAGTCTATGTAATACAGCTTCTTAATATCTGCAATAACTACTTCTGTAAAGAACTCATATGTTCTCTGATTTATTTTATGTCAGAGTAATGTCAAATAATTATGTTGCAAAATCAATTTGGTATCAGTCTGCTTTTCAATATCTTAAAGAAAACTTAGGAGATAAGTATACTCTAGGGGGAAGAAAATGAAAAGTAACACTTCTTCGATCACTTTTTGTAGTAATATCTTCTAAACTTGCCAACTAAAATAAGTACAAGATTTTAAGGAGGTTCATGTTATTTTTACTGATCATCGGCATCATTATATGACTTTTAATTCTGCTTTTAAAAGTTCTTGGCAAACTTGAGCTTTCTACCTGTTGGGTAAGGGAATTCGCAGACTGGTGAATTCTCCTGTGTACACCATTATGAGGTAGAATGGGAAAGAAACTAGAAGAATTATTTTCCTAAAAGATTTTTCCCTTTCCTAGTACTGTTTTCAATTATATCAGCTTCTACCACCAGGATAAAATGTCACTGCAGAAATGCAAATATCAGGACAGAGGCAAAAACAATCTTCACCAGTTGATAAATCCACTTGTAAAATGTCTACGTTTTGTCTCAAGGGAAACAGGAAAAAAATTAAGATGTGTCTTTCTCTCCTCCTGTGTACTGCCTCTGTATTATCTGCATTTAGACATACTCCTTTATGTTGTCACAAAAGATAAAAAGAAGCAGCAGCAAGGCCAAATGTTTTCACAAAGACCCTCACTTCTTCTCTAGAGCTGATTCATCCCTGATCTCTGCACTCCAACATACCACAATCACACTGTGATCGAGCAAGCCTGGTAAGACATCTTTCACATGATTACTGCATCTCTGTGATTTCAGACATTACAACTTAGCTACTCTCTTTCCAGAAATTTTACAAGTATAAGGGTTTTGTAGTTGTCAAGAGATCACATCTTATGATAAGATCTTTGAAAATCATTTAATCCCCACAATTACAGTAGTTTCACGAATACAAGCCGCACGGATTATAAGCCGCACTTCCGGTGCCTCGACAATGTTGCTGTCTTTGTCAATAGATAAGCCGCACCCCGAATATTAGCCGCACTTTCGTTCCTCGCGAGAATCCGTGCGCAGCTTTCACAAATTGGCCAATTAGTAACAGGATCGCAGCATAGCGGGGTTTACTGGCTCGGGGCGGGGCCAGGCAGGCTCGGCCCGCTCATGGTTGCCGATAGGGGTGGATGGCCCGGCTCGGCGCTACGGCTTGGCTGGGCCGGCCGGGCGGTGTTGCTGCCGCCGCCGCCGCCAGGCTCCCTGCTCCCGTCTGCACTGCCACTGCTGCGTTTGCTTGCCCTGCGGGCGGTGCTGCTGCCGCCGCCGCTGCCAGACTCCCTGGCTCCCCGCTCCCGTCTGCACCGCCGCTGCCATGTTGGCTCGCCCTGGCCGGCACTGCTGGCCGCCGCACCGCCGGGCTCCCCCACGCTGCTAGTCCCGGTTCCCCTGGGCTCCCGTGCACTGCCAGCCCTGCTTCTACGGGGCTTTTCTCCGCCGCCGGACAGCCCTGCACCGCCGGGCTTCCTGCTTCTGCTATCCTATCCTATGCAATGTGGCTCCCGTGCACTGCCAGCCCTGCTTCTACGGGGCTTTTCTCCGCCGCCGGGCAGCCCCGCGCCGCCGGGCTTCCTGCTTCTGCTATCTTCCCCTATGCAGTCGGGCTCCCGTGCACTGCCAGCCCTGCTTCTACGGGGCTTTTCCCCGCCGCCGGGCAGCCCCGCGCCGCCGGGCTTCCTGCTTCTACTATCCTATCCTATGCAATGTGGCTCCCATGCACTGCCAGCCCTGCTTCTACGGGGCTTTTCCCCGCCGCCGGGCAGCCCCGCGCCGCCGGGCTTCCTGCTTCTACTATCCTATCCTATGCAATGTGGCTCCTGTGCACTGCCAGCCCTGCTTCTGCCGACTCCCCCGCCCTGCTGGCCTGGGCTCTGCCGCCCTCCCTGCCCCGCCCTGCTGGCTCAGGCTCAGCCGCCCACCCCCCGCACTGCTGGTCCCGCCTCTGCCAGGCTTTCCTACCTCTGCCGGGGCTGGCCGGGCTCCAGCTTGGCTTGGGGCTGCCGCGGGCTCTCACTTCCGTGTTGGCAGCTTTTAGAATTTTGTTAATGTATTAGCCGCCCCGGAATATTGGCCGCACTTCCGGGTTTCCACCAAAATTTTGGTCAAATTGGTGCGGCTTGTATTCGTGAAATTACTGTAAGTCGTGATCTCCATTTGCTGTGTAAGCAATCACACATCTGAATTTGGCCAGAAAGGAAACACTACCAAAATCCCTGGGATAAGTTTCATGCACTCATTTGCCCTCCAAGGCTGCTGAATGCCAACACAACCTTTCTGAGGATGTTGTGCTATATTCCAGTGATCTTACTGAGGCAAAATCTACAGGGTTTGATCAATTTTCCACTCACAAATGGTGAGCAAAAATCTCTGGAAAAGGCTGTGAGGACAAACAAGATTCTAGCGCTTCATGACACATTCAAGTAATGGCTGCACCTGAATTTAAATACAAACCACAAGGAAGCAAGAAACATGCAAAATAGCAACACATGTTCATATATTGCAATGATCTGTGTTTTGATTTTCAGCTGCATTTATCTCAGAGAGGTTGACCAACCTTCAGTAATGAGATAAAAGAAGAAGCATTCAGAAAAAATATATCTGTAATAAATATTATTCTTCCTGCTAGAAAATGCTACCACTCATTAAGAATAAAATGAAACTACAAAGGCTTTCTCTTTTATAGCTAGCAATGAGTGTAATTTACTAAAATGGTGAAGTTGCCACATTTGTTACACCTCTAGATTTTCATAATTTCCAATATATATTAAATGAGCTGTAGAATTTTTACACTGGTTAGGTGAAAGCAGTAATCCTAGCCAAAATGCAGTTATCCAGAACTGATGGGTGGCTGGAATTCCCTGGCCCTTAGTTACACATTTTATCATCTTCCATTTGCTGTGTATAGTCCCATTACATTCAATTGATAAACTTTTACCACGCTTGCAGCCACAAGCTATGTTTTGTGCTAGGTATTCAGATAATTTGCATTCTACTACCACGTGTTACATCCAAATGCCTCTTCTCATTTAAAAACAGACCTACAAGAATGAACTGCATATTTCGATTAAAAACATTGTAACATGAGACACATAATACAGAATAAACTTCACAGCTTCTGAAATAATTTTAGCATATTTGACATCAGTATTTCATAGTAAAAATACAGCGATGATCATTCAAGAGTGAAATATATTTATAAGGACAGTATAATTTTTAATTCAGAGAATAATAATAATAAACAGTTAAATCTGGCTCAAGTCCATATACCATGTATTCCATAATACCTGCAGCAGCAACCAAAAGAGATGAAAAATATACATTTAAAATGGTTTTCATAAAGAACTTGTGTTTTAGCAGTTTCTATTCAACATCCACATAACTCAGAACAGGCCCTCAAATATGACAAATTTAAAGAGAGAAATTTTAACGATATTTTAGTCAATATTATGTCTTCTTTCTTCCTGTCCATACTCCCTCCTCCTTCTGAAACCTTTCCCAACCTTCCACACTAAATTTTTATCTGCCGGACATATTAACTTCAGATAAATCTCGTAATGGGAGACTAGGATGTACTGCGTATGTATTTGCTTTGTATATTAAATCATGACTGGTCTGTTTATTTACATTTTCAGAAGTCTGAACTTAAAATATATCTTGCATTTCTTTTCCATTAAAAAATTAAATAACTTACTGTTTTCAAAAACTTAAGACCCTAATAAGTCTCATATCATTCAAATCCTCACAGTTCCTCTTCTGCTTTCTTCCTTCTCTTTCTCCTCATTCAAAAGAAGTGTTAAGGAAGAGAAACAGTATGATTGTTTTAGGGCGGTTTTATCTTTTATATGTTTTGTAACTTTTTGAATTCTTTCCAGTATTTTAGTACAAGTAAAGTATACAATTAAGGGCAAAAGCATTTTCC